>NC_060888.1:27881768-27884268 GCF_014805685.1 Silurus meridionalis | reverse complement strand
GTCCATTCTTTCTTTCTTTCTTTCTTTCTTTCTTTCTTTCTTTCTTTCTTTCTTTCTTTCTTTCTTTCTTTCTTTAACATTTTTTAGGATAAATAACTGATTGATCATCTATTGTTTTATTTGTTGTTACATAGATAATCTCTCTCTCTCTCTCTCTCTCTCTCTCTCTCTCTCTCTCTCTTGGTCTCACACTGTCTGTTTGCCTGCTTTCTGTCTTTCACTGTCTTTTTCTGTTGTCTGTATGTCTCTCCTTTTATCTGAGAGGCGAAGAGAGCGAGAGAGAGAGAGAGAGAGAGAGAGAGAGAGAGAGAGAGAGAGAGAGAGAGAGAGAGAGAATATCACTTTATATTGCAGTGTAAAATAATTGTACTTTATTTTGTTTATTTCTGTTCTTATACACTACATTTTATTCTTTTCCTTTTATTTAATTCTTCACTAAATGCATCTTATTTTTCATTTTTCTTTGTAAACATATTTGTAATATTTTTATGAAGTTCAGCTGCAACTGCTTTGGCAAAACAAATGTACAATTTTTATCACACCAATAAAATACTCAAAAAAAATATAAAAACAGGTCTATCTCTCTTTCTGTCTCTCACTCTTTCTCCCTCTATCTCTCTTTCTGTCTCTCACTCTTTCTCCTCTATCTCTCTTTCTGTCTCTCCTCTTTCTCCCTCTATCTCTCTTTCTGTCTCTCACTCTTTCTCCCTGTATCTCTGTCTGTCTCTCTCTTTCTCCCTCTATCTCTCTCTCTGTCTGTCTCTTACTATTTCTCCCTGTATCTCTCTGTCTGTCTCTCACTCTTTCTCCCTCTATCTCTCTTTCTGTCTCTCACTCTTTCTCCCTCTATCTCTCTTTCTGTCTCTCACTCTTTCTCCCTGTATCTCTATCTGTCTCTCCTCTTTCTCCCTCTATCTCTCTCTCTGTCTGTCTCTTACTCTTTCTCCTGTATCTCTCTGTCTGTCTCTCACTCTTTCTCCCTCTATCTCTGTCTGTCTCTTACTCTTTCTCCCTGTATCTCTCTGTCTGTCTCTCACTCTTTCTCCTGTATCTCTATCTGTCTCTCACTCTTTCTCCTCTATCTCTCTGTCTGTCTCTCACTCTTTCTCTGTGTATCTCTCTGTCTCTCACTCTTTCTCCCTGTATGTCTATCTGTCTCTCACTCTTTCTCTGTGTATCTCTCTGTCTGTCTCTCACTTTTCTTTCTTTATCTCTCTGTCTGTCTCTCACTCTTTCTCCCTCTATCTCTCTCTCTGTCTCTCACCTTTTCTCCCACTATCTCTCTGTCTGTCTCTCACTCTTTCTCCCTGTATCTCTCTGTCTGTCTCTCACTCTTTCTCCCTCTATCTCTGTCTGTCTCTCACTCTTTCTCCTGTATGTCTATCTGTCTCTCACTCTTTCTCCCTCTATCTCTCTGTCTGTCTCACTCTTTCTCCCTCTCTCTCTCTATCTGTCTCTCACTCTTTCTCCCTCTATCTCTCTGTCTGTCTCTCATTTTGTCTCCATGTATCTCTGTCTGTCTGTCTGTTTGTCTCTCTCTCTCTCTCTCTCTCTCTCTTTTTGTTTTTCTTGTCTGTCTCTCAAATGTCTCGTTCCCTCTTTTTATTTTCCTTAAAAGATTGCTTTGTTTGTGTGTTTGTATCCTGTTTATTTGTTGTTATATAAAGCACAGCATGACATTAATTTCAGCCAATCAGATCTCAAGAACAGGATGGTGGCCCCGCCCCCTTTTTCTTTTAATCTTTTTTTTTCCCTCATATTATGGTACTGAATGTGTTAAATTATGACTGACTATGACTTTGTAGTAAATTATCCTGAGTGTGTGTGTGTGTGTGTGTGTGTGTGTGTGTGTGTGTGTGTGTGTTCATCTGTTTTAAACAGTTTAGGATTGTAGATCTCCTATGACCCGCTTCCTGGATATTAAATTCCCTTCAGCGTTGGGTTTTTATTTTATTTATTTATATGTTTGTTTATTTATTCATTTTCAAGAAAGACTTCTCACAGTGTAAATAAGTGTGTGTCCCGCCCCCTCTCTCCCTCCTGTACATGCTTATCTCAGCCTGCTGCCTCCTGCTCGTTAAGGCGCTAATTGCGGTCGTAACGGCGTAACGGTCAGCAGCTGACCTTCATCCTCGTTTTGCATCGTCTCGCCTCGTCTCCCTCTGCTGATTTGATTAGCCGTGTTGGACGATTCTGCTCTAATTCATCAACCCGATAAAGCTGTAAAAGGATACAGGACCGTCTTTAGGATGGAGGGATAGAGGGACGGA
The DNA here is from genome assembly GCF_014805685.1 of Silurus meridionalis. Classification (NCBI taxonomy): domain Eukaryota; kingdom Metazoa; phylum Chordata; class Actinopteri; order Siluriformes; family Siluridae; genus Silurus; species Silurus meridionalis. The sequence continues at coordinate 27,881,998 of NC_060888.1, read as the reverse complement.
GAGAGGAGTGGGCGGAGATGGACCGTGTCAACACTGGAATTTTATTCACTCCATCACTCGTGTCCTTCCCTCCAGTTTAACACCACGTGTTAAACTGTAATTACCTGCTGAGAGGCTGCACTCCTCCTTCTCTTCCTTCTCTTCCTTTCTCTTGCTCTGTCTCTCTCTTTATTTCTCTTTTGAATGTTAATGGTTTGCTGGGTGAGAAGGCCTTTATCATCAGTATCAGG
>NC_060888.1:27864268-27876768 GCF_014805685.1 Silurus meridionalis | reverse complement strand
TTATTCTATGGTACAAATATAAATGTAAAAGTTGAAGGTTGGGACCTTTTACTGTTCAAAATGAGCGTCTCGTCAATGTTTTGATGTTCGGCTACACGGTGAAGTTCAGACACAAACAAGTATTTAAACGATTCTAAGCTGTGTTTGTTTGTTCAGCTTCATACTTTAGTCTTGTAACTTTTAATGATTAATTTTTCACAAATGTTTTTTCACCATTCGGCTTCCTGAAGCTCATACCCTCATCACATCCACCAAGACAGAGATGAGAGAAGGGGACAGGAGACCTGATCAGGGAGATTAGAGAGAATCAGGAGGAGATTATAAAAGAGTTGTGGAGAAGATGAGGAACCAGGATGGATTTCAGAGGACAAGTACGATGATAGCTGAAGGAGGAGGAAAGAGAAAGGAGAGATGGAAATCTACCACCAAATCAAAATGGAAACACCATCAACTCATAAAAGCAGATGATCCCTAGATGGGAAAACTTGATCAAGATAATAGAAAGTAAAGTGGCTTCATCATGGCTTTATGACAAAAGATAGAAGAAGAAGGAGTTACTAATGCAAATCTCTCTCTCTCTCTCTCTGTTTCATTCTTTCTTCTCTTTCTTTCTTCTCCACCTTTACCTTGAACTATGAATGACCCCAAGTCCTAAATTCCAGCGTGACTTCATCCCTCTCCTTCACACTGTGGCAGCTCTGTAAAAGTGAACGACTCCTGAACTCAGTGCTCAGAGAGATTTACTCACACACTTAAGTGCACTATAAAAAAAAAAAAAAACGATGGACAAGGACGAAAAAGTCACAAATCCTGAAAAGTGCTGCGTGTTTGTGTCACACTTCCTGTTCTGTTTAGGACAAAAGTGGGCGTGGCCTGTGTGTCTGTCAGTCACAGCGATGAAGGTGAATGCAGAATACTGGCTCAGAACAAGAGGTGTGGCATAACCCCTGTATCTGCCACTACTGCAGTCTTTATGAAGAAGGTGTGGCCTCTGGATCTCTCACAGAAGGAGGCGTGGCTTCTGTATCTGTCAGTAAAGGAGCCGTGGCCTCTGTATTTGGCAATGAAGAAGATGTGGCCTCGGTATCTCTCAGAGTAGAAGGCGTGGTCTGTGTATGTCAGTGAAGGAGGTGTGGCCTCTCTATCTCTCAGAGAAGGAGGCATGGCCTCTGTATCTGGCAGTAAAGGAGGTGTGGCCTCTGTATCTGTCAGTCTCTGCAAAGGAGGCGTGGCCTCATGCTTCACCTTTTGTCATTATTTTATGTCTAACAACAAAACAATATGATTAAACTGAAACAAATAAAATTGTTTTGCTTTGGAGACACTCCAGTGTTTAAAATGAGGAAAGGAGAGGGGAGGAGAGGAGGAGGAGAAGAGAGGGGAGGAGAGAAGAGGGGGAGGGGAGGAGAAGAGAGGGGAGGAGAGGAGAGGGAGGAGAGGAGAAGAGAGGGGAGGAGAAGAGAAGAGGGGAGGAGGAGGAGGAGAGGAGGGAGGAGAGGGAGGAGAGAGGAGAGGAGAGGAGGGAGGGAGGAGAGGAGAGGAGAGGAGGGAGGAGAGGAGGAGGAGGAGGAGGGAGGAGAGGAGGAGAGGAGAGGAGAGGGAGGAGAGGAGAGAGAGGAGAGGAGAGAGGGAGGAGAGGAGAGGAGAGGGAGGAGGAGAGGAGAGAGAGGGGAGGAGGAGAGGAGGAGAGGGAGGAGAGGAGAGAGGAGAGGGAGGAGAGAGGAGAGAGGAGAGGAGGAGGAGAGGAGGAGAGGAGGGAGGAGGAGAGGAGAGGGAGGAGAGGAGGAGGGAGGAGAGAGGGAGGGAGGAGAGGAGAGAAGAGGAGGGAGGAGAGGAGGAGAGGAGAAGAGAGGGGAGGAGAGGGAGGAGAGGAGGAGAGAGGAGAGGAGAGAAGAGGAGAGGAGGGAGGAGGAGAGGAGAGGAGAGAGAGGAGAGGAGAGAGAGGAGAGGGAGGAGGGAGGAGAGAGGGGAGGAGGAGAGAGGAGGAGAGGAGAGGAGAGGAGAGAGGGGAGGAGGAGAGTGAAGGGAGGAGAGGAGGAGAGGAGAGGAGGAGAGAGAAGAGAGGAGGAGGAGGAGGAGAAGAGGAGAGGAGAGGAGGAGGAGAGGAGAGGAGGGAGGAGGAGAAGAGGAGAGGAGAGGAGAGGAGGGGAGGAGAGGGAGGGAGGAGAGGAGGGAGGAGAGAAGAGAAGAGAAGAGAAGAGAAGAGAAGAGAAGATAAACATCTTACTACACGAGTTCTTTCTGTACTCACAGGTGGTGGGTTTGCTGCAGTTGTGGCCGTGACGGAAGTACTGTGGGTTCTCGATGACGGGGATACGCGTCATGCCGATGACGACGGCGTCAGGTCCGGCGTCCAGCGTGCACGGGCTTAAAATCCCATGATTTACATGATGGAGGGGACTGGCACTGTCTTCTTCTCCACTTATCACAGCTACAGGACCTGAATAACAAGAGATCAGATGTTCAATTTTTTTACCTTCTCAGGATCACCATTCCCAGCCTATAAATATTAGGCCACGCCCCCTGCCTGGGTCCATGTTAAAGAATCGCTGAAGCCGTGAATTTTTTTCATCTCTTTATTTTTGCCTGTTGAATCAAAGCTTTCGGAATCAACATTTTAGAAAACACATACATTAGTTGGATAGTGAAGTTTAGCAACGTTAGCAATGTTAGCGACGTTAGCAATGTTAGCGACGTTAGCAATGTTAGCATCAAACCTCCGATTAATTCCCATTTAATCAAACAGAGTGACTCCTGGTACAACTATTTATCAACAGTCTAAAGGTCGGCCATATTGGTGTACACAAAGAGAAAATACAGCCTCGGTCCCTCTTGCGCACACACACACACACACACACACACACACACACACACACACACACTTGAGTGGAGATGGAGAGGTCACACGGCATAACAAACACATCAGCCTGCTGCCAGACTCAATTTCTGAGAAAGAGAAAGGAGAAGACAGCTCAATACACACACACACACACACACACACACACACACACACACACACACACACACACACACACACACACTTTTGACACACACACGAGTGACTTTGTCGTGTGGTTTGTAATGTAGTTTTAAAATTAATTCGTCTCAACTGTGTTTTCCAAAATAGAACAAAGATTCCACACAGAATCCAACGCAAACACACACACACACACACACACACACACACACACACACACACACACACACACATACACCCACACACACACACATACAGAAATACAGAAATACAATAGAATGGTTACTGTTACACACCCCAGAATAATTTAATTTTCTATCCATATATAGTTATATTAAAGATTTTTATAGCAGCTACAAACACTCGTTTTACACCAGCATCTCTCCTCTCTCTCTCTCTCTCTCTCTCTCTCTCTCTCTTCTCTCTCTCTCTCTCTCTCTCTCTCTCTCTCTCTTCCTCCTTCTCTCTCTCTCTCTCTTTCCCTTTCTCTCTCTCTCTCTCTTTCTGTCTTTTCCTCTTTCTCTTTTAGAAGTAAAAAAAAAAAAGTAATTAGTTTTAAGGCTTGAAGACAAAAGGCTGCATTTATCAGGCTGCCAAATGACCACTTCAGATAACTGGCTCGCTCATTATACTCGCTTCTCTCCCCCCTTTAATTGGAAAAACCACGTAAAGCCCCAATGTCCAATCAAGATTGATAACAAAATAAGGGAAATAGGGGGAAAAAACTTTAAACAGACTTTATAAGGTCAATCAATCAATCTCAAATCCCTTTTGGCTTTCCATTCAATTACTGCCTGAGATGAGTAGCTGTGGGTTGGAGAAGGCAGATTATTAAGATTTATGAGAAAGAGTCAATTTTACTGCTTTAAAATGGCTTCCTTTCTATTATTATTATTATTATTATTATTATTATTATTATTATTATTATTATTATTATTATTATTATTATTAATTATTATTAAAGAGTATGTTGTACCTGGTAGCTGAAAGTGCTCTCTTATCATGCAACACCAACAAAAAAACTATCAAATAAATAAATAAATAAATAAATAAATAATATTTTGAATAATATGTAGAAAGTTATTATGTAATATATAATATATTATATATGTATTCGGTTATTTGCAATAATTTACTAATAATATTTAAACATAAACAAGAAAATATTAGCTTGATCCCGACCCTAAGCCTGACCCTCAACCCAATCCTGAGCTTAATCCTTATCTTGTTCCTGAACCTGATCCTGAGTCTGATCCTAATTCTCACTCTGACCCTGACCATGAGTCTAAACCTGGTCCTAAACCTGATCCTCAACCTGATCCTGGTCCTAAACCTGATCCTCAACCTGATTCTGGTCCTAAACCTGATCCTAAACCTGAGCCAAGAAAAAAACAATGATGAGAACCATGAAAAACCATGAAAAGTGAGACAGAGTGTGGTGCAAGGTGAGAAATAACATGACAAGGAACATGTGTGGGTGATAAAGGTAGCATGTGATATGGGACATGGAGATGCAATGACTTATAGGAAAAACAGTGCAGGGTCATATTCATAAATATAAAAATAATGATATCATTATTTCCAAATGATTGTTTAAATAATTATTTAGTTTTGTATCAATTAATTAATTAATTTAATTATTAACACCCAGTTAGTTTTACTCTTTGCAAAATCCACATAATTGAATCTGTAATTTACGTGATGATGTGCAGAATAATTCTCACTGAGAAAATGTCTCTGAGCACCTGCTCTACTGCAGCAACATGAACGATGAATAGGAAGTGAAATTCCTCTTGTTAATTACTGTACAAATTAATAATAATAATAATAATAATAATAATAATAATAATAATAATAATAATAAATTCAAGCACAGTTTAAAGCAGCAGTATGTAAATTGCAGAACCTAAATAAAGGTTATTATTTTGGAGTTTTCAACACATCAGTTACCTTCAGCGTTTGTCCACTCGTCCCAGTGTGTGATTATCTGTAATTAAAGCGACGGCTCGCTCTGGAGACTCCGCATTCATGCTATAAAGCCATCAAATATTTGTGCCTTATTTCATTCGTTGCTGGAGGTTTAAAGCGCTCGGAAAGCAGTTAATGTGCATGTAGGATCTGCCTGAGCATTAATATAATGCTGAACAGAAATAAATCACACACGGCCACAAGGAGACGCACATTTTTTCCTTTTCTAGGGGTGAGTTTAAGCAGAAACACTAATATGTATGTATACAAGCCTTCACTGGTGTCCTGCCTGAATCCATCTACCTGTTAATCCCATCATGATGCCACGTGTACAGAAACAACAAGTATAATAGAGAAGTGCAGTAGAGCAGAGCGCTGCATCACACACAGTATCTCATACAGTCAGAGTGAATGTTATTATTAAAGCAAGAAACCCAATAAACACAATTCAACACGTCTCCTTTCACTGGAGCAAAAGGAATGGCGAAAATATTGCAATGCCGACCGATCAGACAAATCAAACAAAGTGCAGACTCTGCTAAATGTATCAGCTCCTGACGCGGTATTACTGCAGAAGTTTGCTGAACTCTGCTTGCCCACAAGGAATATAATAATGGACAGACGTGTTTTCAATACCACCAATCAAAAGCCTAGTGAGTCTATTCAGTCGTAAGTTTCCACACTCAAAACACTGGCAAAAAAATTGAACTTTACGACTTTGGAACTTTAAACGAGGAGCCAATTGTTTGTGGGATTAAAAGTGACAGCAAACAGCTGCTCCGTATGAAAAAGTTTACGCTGGACTTCGCAGTCAATATATGTTTATTACATGAGCACAAAAGAACTGAAACACGAGGCTGACGTACTGTATGTGTTGTGCAAGATCGCTGCATAAACTGTAACAGATACCACACCCCTGACAAACTGAAGTGCTCTGCTTTCCAGAAACAGTGCAACAATTGTGGTAAATGGAACCTCTTGAAACAGCAAAGTGCTGTAGATCGGTTTCATCACCCAAAACAGCACCTCAGTCCCAAAGCCGTGATTACTATCCTAAACAAACTGCAGCACAATTGAGAAACCAGAATTCAAACCGAGTTAGTGAACTGGACACAACACAATTCTCCTGAGGACTCTTTCTATTGGGAGACAGTGAATGATGTTTCTCAAAAAGGTGAAATATTTACATTACATCTGAAGCATCGATCTGGTCAATTAAAACTAAAAGTGGACACAGGTGCCAAATGCAATGTTCTATCCACCCAACTGCTACACCTCATTGTACCCTCAGCTCACATAAACACTAATTAAAAAGTGAATTTCATTGACTACGGTGGACAAACCAACACTGTGGGCACCACAACATTACACTGTGAACAAGGCCAACACAAATTCCACGTCTCAGATCTCAATGTGAGAGAACTGCTTGGATTGCAGGATAGCTTGGCAATGGGCCTGGAACAGCTAGGTCCACATGTTCATGCTGTGCAAAATCAAGAGCCAGTGGTACGGGAATTTAGTAACTTGTTTAACATCACAGCAAACTGCCTGTTGTTTATCACATGTGATTAGATGAGTGAGTAGCGCCCACTGTATGTGCACCCAAGAAAGTGCCCATTGCAATGAAGGAGAAAGTCATAGCAGAACTCAAGAGAATGACTGGCGTAATTGCCCCTGAAACTGATGCTATGGAAGGGGGTGCCTGCCATGGTTGCTGCAAAAAGGAAAGATGGCTCTGTAAGGATATGATCCAATATACCTCAACAAAGTACTCCTCAGACCACATCTACTTCTTCTTCTTCTTCTTCTTTTGGCTGCTCCCATCAGGGGTCACCACAGCGGATCATCCGTCTCCATATCACCCTGTCCTCTACATCTGTCTCTATCACACCAACTACCTGCATGTCTTCCTTGACCACATCCATAAACCTCCTCCTTGGTCTTCCTCTTTTTCTCCTTCCTGGGGTCTCCATCCTCAGCATTCTCCTCCTGATATACCCCGTGTCCCTCCTCTGCACATGTCCAAACCATCTCAATCTTACCTCCCTCACCTTGTCTCCAAAACGTCCTACATGTGCTGTCCCTCTAATAAACTCATTTCTAATCCTGTCCATCGTTGTCACTCCCAACGAACATCTCAACATCTTCAGGTCTGCTACCTCCAGCTCCACCTCCTGTCTTTTACTCAATGCCACTGTCTCTAAACCATACAACTTCTCAGGTCTCACCACAGTCCTATAAACTTTCCCTTTCACTCTCACAGATACTCTTCTATCACAAATCACTCCTGCTATCACTCTTTTCCACCCACTCCACCCTGCCTGCACTCTTTTCTTCACTTCTCTAACATACTCTCCATTACTCTGCACTGTTGACCCCAGGTACCTTAACTCCTCCACCTTCTCCACCTCTTCTCCCTGCAACCGCACCCCTTCACTGCCCTCCCTCTCATTCACACACATGTACTCTGTCTTACTCCTGCTGACTTTCATTCCTATTCTCTCCAGGGTGTACCTCCACCCCTCCAGGATTGTCTCCCCCTGCTCCCTACTCTCACCACAAATCACAATATCATCCACAAACATCATAGTCCATGGAGACTTCAACCTGTCCATCACCACTGCAAACAGAAAAGGGCTTAGAGCCGATCCTTGATGCAATCCAAACTCCACCTTGAACCATTCTTCCGTAGACCACATCATCCATTAAAAACTATTGAATAAGTTATTGCTGACATGCTAGGGGCCAAGGTTTTTAGCATCCTTAACGCAAAATTTGGATTTTGGCAGATCCCTTTAGATCTGCCAAAAGACGCCTTTTGGCAGGTACAGATTGTAGGCCACCTCCTGACTGCTGACGGCATCAAACCTGACACTGACAAGACTATAAATGCCAAAACCTGATGACTTATAGGCCTTGCAATGGTTTCTCGGCATGACAAACAATTTATCAAAGTTTATTCCACTCTATAGTGATGCCAGGCCCTTTACGTGCACTGTAAAAGCAAGATATCGAACGGTCACGGCTGGAGTTGCAAAACTCCGCCTTCCAGAAACTAAAAGATGCCGTATCCAGTCCCCCAGTTTTGCAATACTTTTGTTACTAAACCCGTTGTCCTTTTATCTCACGCATTCCAACATGGACTAGGCTCTGTATGTCTTCAGCATGGTACCCCTGTTGCTTTTGCCTCATGTGCCATGACAACCACAGAATTTCATTATGCCCAAATTGCGAAAGAAATGTTCACACCAGTATTTGCAAGAAGTTTCATGACTTTATCTACGGCCGCTCCAATAGTACAGGTTTAATGTGATCTACAAACAGGGAAAGTCACGTGCTCATCTCTCTTCCACTGAGCCTCCTCTTTTAGACGAGCTGCTAAGGGTAATGACGTCTCAATGTACAGGAGAACTCCGCTCTGTTCCCACATGCCAAAGACTTGTTGAAATGAGAATGCAGGCTTGACCAAGCTCTTTCAAATAGCTTTCACATGATCTCCACCCAGTGTTGGAGGGTAAAAGAGTGTGAAGGAGTGTGGCACAGTGTTACCTCCACACTCCTGCACACTCTTCCACTCTTGTCCACTCTTCTCCACCTTCCTCCTCTTTCCTCAACTCTCCTCCACCCTCCTCTTTCCTCCTCAAGCCTCCATCTTCCTCCTCCACCTTCCTCCTCTTTCCTTCACACCTCCACCTTCCTCCTCTTTTTCCACACTCCACCACACCCCTTCTCTCCTCCACCTTCCTCCTCTTTCCTCCACTCTCCTCCTCTTTCCTCCACAAGCCTCCATCTTCCTCCTCCACCTTCCTCCTCTTTCCTTCACACCTCCACCTTCCTCCTCTTTTTCCACACTCCACCACACCCCTTCTCTCCTCCACCTTCCTCCTCTTTCCTTCACACTCCTCCACCTTTCTCCTCTTTTTCCACACTCCACCACACCCCTTCTCTCCACCTTCCTCCTCTTTCCTCCACAAGCCTCCATCTTCTCCTCCACTTTCCTCCTCTTTCCTTTACACACCTCCACCTTCCTCCTCTTTTTCCACACCTCCACACTCCCCTGTCTCCTCCACCTTTCTTCACTCCTTTTCTCCACACTCACCCACACTCCTCCACCTTCCTTTTTTCCACACCTCTCCTCCACCTTCTACCACTTTCCTTGACACCTCCTCTCTGCTCCACTGTTCTCCACACTTCCTTCCTCTCCTCCACACTCCTCCACCTTCCTCCTCTTTCCTTCACACTCCTCCACCTTTCTCCTCTTTTCTCCACACTCCTCCACCTTCATTGATTTCCCTCCACACCCCTTCTTTCTGCGCCACTCTCCTCCACCCTCCTCCACCTACCTCTTTGTTCCTCCACCCTCCTCCACCCTCATCCACCTACCTTCTCTTTCCTCCACCCTCCTCCACCTTCCTCGCTTATCATCTCCTCATCACTTGACTTATTTAAGTCCTAAAAGGAAACAGTTTAAAGAAAATAAAGTGAATAAATGCAGGTATTTTGCGCTGCATCGATTTTGCTGTAAGTGGATTGTGAAATGTGCAGCGATTCATCAGACAATTAAAGAAATACATTTCCAGGATAAATGATATATTTTTCTCTAATGTTCATTGATCCAGAAGCGATTCCTCTGACGGCCATAATGGAAATGTAATTTTTAAAATGGACACTTTTATTTCCTTTCTTCCTTTTCTCTTCTTTAACAAAAGAGCAAAGGCAGCGTAATAATAAACCATCCGGCATGTCTCGTGCCTACACACACACACACACACACACACACATACACACACACACACAGGTCTCGTTGTCATCATCATAAATTCAGCTAAATATCCAGCTTTTCCAATATATACTATTTATACACACACACACACACACACACACACTCTCTCTCTCTCTCTCTCTCTCTCTCTCTCTCTCTCTCTCTGGCCAAAAGTATTCAGACACTGTTGGACTTTCCACCCATATGTGGTTCTTTTCCAAACTGTTACACAAACTTGAAGGTACACAGTTGTAATGGACGTCTTTGGATGCATGAAATTTCCCCTTAACTTGAACTGGGAGACTCAAAACCTGTTCCAGCATGACAATGCTCCTGTGCACAAAGCTCTGTTGTATATTGGTTGGAGAGGAAGATCACCTGCTATAGAGCTTTAATCCGAACCCTATTGAACACCTTTGGGATGAATAATAACACTGACTGCACCCAGGAGCCTCCTCACCTTCTCACATTCTCACATCAGCACCTGACTTTACTAACACCCTTGTGTCTGAGTGAATCTCCACAAAATCAATTGGAACATCTCCCCAGAAGAGTGGAGCTCATTATAACAGTAAATTATATGATTCTGTTCAGATGCATTGTGTTTGTGTGTTTTTTGTTTCTCTCTCTCATGTTGAACTAAAAGTACCTCCTGTTTGCATCTCACCATCTTCACCTGGAACGCTGTTTATTTGCCCTGAAGCAACAACTAAAACAACAAACATTTTTATCATTTTGTCATAAAGTTTTATTTGACTGTAAGTCAGTGAGCTACAGCTCTACAGCTCCTGCAGATATTAATGACATTTGTTGGAGGAAAAATAATGCATTTTAGAACAACAGAATAACATTTAAAAAAAATTCAGTAAAAATAATAAATTATTATTAATTTTTTTTACTATTAACTACTGAATTAACTATGTAACTATTTTTCAGCATATTAAGAAAAGAACACAAACACCACCGACCACAATGAGACTAATGGTAAAAAATCAACTAAATGTGATTGGTATTTTTGTAGCTATAAAAATAGAATAAATATATATTTATATATAATTAAAAAATTACAATTATTTGTATTACTATCATTTGTATATGTTTACAATTATTTATGAATAAATTAATAATCATTTATATTAACTAAAAAAAATATTTTAAATGTACCAAAAAAGAAATTCAATAAAACATTTTCTAATCTTTTTACATATTTAATCATGTTTTTAAATTCTTTATATATCTCTTTTCAATACTTCAGAGCAATAATTTTTTATATATCAAATATATTTTTCTTTATAAAAAATGTTTTATTATTACATGGTCAGATAATGAAATCCTTGTTCCTGATTGGTCGATACAGATGTTGCATGTAAAATTTACTTAGGAAGTATGCCTACAGAGTCCGAAAATTTGAAACGTAACCATAGCAACCAGAGAAATAGAAAGAAAAAGGCAAAAATGTGAACTTTTTAAATTTTGTTTTATTATTATAAATTCTTCTTCTTCTTCTTCTTTCGGCTGCTCCCATTAGGGGTCGCCACAGCGGATCATCCGTCTCCATACCACCCTGTCCTCTACATCTGCCTCTTTTACACCAACTACCTGCATGTCTTCCCTCACCACATCCATGAACCTCCTTTTTGGCCTTCCTCTTTTCCTCCTACCTGGTGGCTCCATCCTCAGCATTCTTCTACCAATATAATTCATGTCCCTCCTCTGCACATGTCCAAACCATCTCAATCTCGCCTCCCTCACCTTGTCACCAAAACATCCTACATGCGCTGTCCCTCTAATAAACTCATTTCTAATCTTATCCATCCTCGTCACTCCCAACGAAAACCTCAACATCTTTAGCTCTGCTACCTCCAGCTCCACCTCCTGTCTTTTACTCAATGCCACTGTCTCTAAACCATACAACATCTCAGGTCTCACCACAGTCCTATAAACTTTCCCTTTCATTTTGCAGATACCCTACTATCACAAATCACTCCTGTCACTCTTCTCCACCCACTCCACCCTGCCTGCACTCTTTTCTTCACTTCTAACACACTCTCCATTACTTTGCACTGTTGAACCCAGGTACCTGAATTCCTCCACCTTCTGAAGCTCTTCTCCTGCAACCGCACCACCCACTGCCCTCCCTCTCATTCACACACATGTACTCTGTCTTACTCCTACTGAGTTTCATTCCCTTCTCTCCAGTGCATATCTCCACCTCTCCAGGCTCTTCTCAACCTGCTCCCTACTCTCACAACAAATCACAATATCATCCGCAAACATCATAGTCCAGGGAGACTCCTGTCTGACCTCGTCCGTCAACCTGTCCATCACCACTGCAAACAGGAAAGGGCTCAGGGCCGATCCTTGATGCAGTCCAACCTTCACTCTAAACCAGTCTGTCGTACCTACTGCACACTTCACTGCCGTCACACTGTCCTCATACATGTCCTGCACCACCCTTACATACTTCTCGACACACCTGACTTCCTCATACAGTACCACAACTCCTCTCTTGGCACCCTGTCGTCGCCTTCTCTAAATCCACAAATACACAATGCAATTCCTTCTGTCCTTCTCTATACTTCTCCATCAACATTCTCAAAGCAAATATGGCATCTGTGGTGCTCTTCCTCGGCATGAAACCATACTGTTGCTCACAGATGGTCACCTCTTCTCTCAGCCTGGCTTCCACTACTCTTTCCCATAACTTCATGGTGTGACTGATCAACTTAATTCCCCTGTAGTTACTGCAGGTCTGCACATCTCCTTTATGCTTAAAGATCGGTACCAGCACAC
>NC_060888.1:27856768-27859268 GCF_014805685.1 Silurus meridionalis | reverse complement strand
TGTGTAGTGGTTAGCAGTGTAGCGGTGTGTAGTGTGTAGCAGTGTAGTGTGTAGAAGTGTGTGATGGTTAGCAGTGTAGTGTAGCAGTGTGTAGTGTGTAGAAGTGTGTGATGGTTAGCAGTGTGTAGCAGTGTGCAGTGTGTAGTGTAGCAGTGTAGTGTGTAGCAGTGTGTGTGTAGTGTGTAGCAGTGTTTAGTGTGTAGCAGTGAGTGTGTAGCAGTGCAGCAGTGTGTAGTGTGTGTGCAGTGTGTAGCAGTGTGTGTGCAGTGTGCAGTGTGTAGTAGCAGTGTGTAGGTGTGTAGCAGTGTGTAGTGTGAAGCAGTGTGTAGTGTGTAGCAGTGTGTGTGTAGTGTGCAGTGTGTAGTGTGGCAGTGTGTGTGTGTAGCAGTGTGCAGCAGTGTGTAGCAGTGTGTAGTGTGTAGCAGTGTAGTGTAGCAGTGTGCAGCAGTGTGTAGCAGTGTGTAGCAGTGTAGTAATGTGCAGTGTGTAGTAATGTTTAGTGTGTAGCAGTGTAGCAGTGTAGTAATGTAGTGTGTAGCAGTGTGTAGCAGTGTGTAGTGTGCAGCAGTGTAGCAGTGTGTAGCAGTGTGTAGTGTGTAGTGTGCAGTGCAGTGTAGCAGTGTGTAGTAATGCAGTGTGTAGCAGTGAGTGTGTAGCAGTGTGCAGTGTGCAGTGTAGCAGTGTGTAGCAGTGTGTAGTAATGTGTGTAGCAGTGTAGCAGTGTGTAGTAATGCAGTGTGTAGCAGTGTGTAGCAGTGTAGCAGTGTGTAGCAGTGTGTGCAGTGTGTAGCAGTGTGCAGTGTGTAGCAGTGTGTGCAGTGCAGTGTAGCAGTGTGTAGTAATGCAGTGTGTAGCAGTGCAGTGTGTAGCAGTGTGGCAGTGTAGCAGTGCAGCAGTGTAGTGTGTAGCAGTGTAGTGTGTAGCAGTGTGCAGTGTGTAGCAGTGCAGTGTAGCAGTGTGCAGTGTAGTGTAGCAGTGTGGCAGTGTGTAGTGTGTAGCAGTGTGTAGTGTGTAGCAGTGCAGCAGTGTGTGTGTAGCAGTGTGTAGTGTGTGCAGTGTGTGTGTAGCAGTGTGTAGCAATGTGTAGTGTGTAGCAGTGTGTAGCAGTGTGTAGTAATGTTTAGTGTGTAGCAGTGTGGCAGTGTGTAGTAATGTGTAGCAGTGTGTGCAGTGTAGCAGTGTGCAGCAGTGTGTAGCAGTGTGTGTGTAGCAGTGTGTGTGTGTGTGTAGCAGTGTGCAGCAGTGTGTAGTAATGCAGTGTGTAGCAGTGTGTGTGTGTAGCAGTGTGCAGTGTGCAGTGTGTAGCAGTGTAGTAATGTGTGTGTAGCAGTGTGTAGCAGTGTGTGTAGCAGTGCAGTGTGTAGCAGTGTGTAGCAGTGTGTGTAGCAGTGTGTAGCAGTGTGTAGTGTGGTGTGTAGCAGTGTGTAGCAGTGTGTAGCAGTGTGTAGTAGTGTGTAGTGTGTAGTAGTGTGTAGCAGTGTGTAGTGTAGCAGTGTGTAGCAGTGTGTAGTGTGTAGTGTAGTGTGTGTGTAGCAGTGTAGAAGTGTGTAGCAGTGTGTAGTGTAGTGTGTGTAGTGTAGTGTGTGTGTAGTGTGTGTAGTGTGTGTAGCAGTGTGTAGTGTAGCAGTGTGTAGTAATGTGTGTGTGTGTAATGTGTAGTGTGTAGCAGTGTGTGTAGTGTGTAGTGGCAGTGTGTAGTGTGTAGCAGTGTGTAGCAGTGTGTAGTGTGTAGCAGTGTGTAGTGTGTGTGTGTAGCAGTGTGAGTGTGTAGCAGTGTGTAGCAGTGTAGCAGTGTGTGTGTAGTGTGTAGCAGTGTGTAGTGTGTGTGCAGTGTGCAGTGTGTGTAGCAGTGTGTGGTGTGTAGCAGTGTGTAGCAGTGTGTGCAGTGTAGCAGTGTGTAGCAGTGTGTAGTAATGTGTGTGTAGCAGTGTGTGTGGCAGTGTGTAGTGCAGTGTGTAGCAGTGTAGCAGTGTGTAGCAGTGTGTGTGTGTAGCAGTGTGTGTAGCAGTGTAGCAGTGTGTAGTGTGTAGCAGTGTGCAGTGTGTAGCAGTGTAGTGTGTAGCAGTGTGTGTAGTGTGTAGCAGTGTGTAGCAGTGTGTAGTGTAGCAGTGTAGTGTGTAGCAGTGTGCAGTGTAGCAGTGTGTAGCAGTGTGTAGTGTGTAGCAGTGTGTAGCAGTGTGTAGCAGTGTGTAGTAGTGTGTAGTGTGTAGTGTGTAGCAGTGCAGTGTGTAGCAGTGTAGCAGTGTGTAGCAGTGTGTAGCAGTGTGTAGTAATGTGTAGCAGTGTGTAGCAGTGTAGCAGTGTGTGTAGCAGTGTAGTGTGTGTGTGTGTGTAGCAGTGTGTAGCAGTGCAGTGTGTAGTGTAGCAGTGTGGTGTGTAGCAGTGTGTAGTGTAGCAGTGTGTAGCAGTGCAGTGTGTAGTAATGTGTAGTGTGTAGCAGTGTGTAGCAGTGTGTAGTAATGTGTAGTGTGTAGCAGTGTGTAGCAGTGTGTAGCAGTGT
>NC_060888.1:27844268-27854268 GCF_014805685.1 Silurus meridionalis | reverse complement strand
TCTATCATGGTGTGGATGAAGAGAGAAATGGTGTAGGGGGGATTCTGGAGAAAGACACACAGGTGGACTATGTTCTATGTAGGAGATGCCACCTGAAGGAGATTGGAGTAGTGAAGCTACAACCCCAATGACCCCTAATAAGAGCAGCCAAAAGAATTATTATTATTATTATTATTATTATTATTATTATTATTATTATTATGTTTTGACAGTTCAGCACGTTGCGTCATGTCGTCTGAGCTCCACTGGTGCTTACATCGGGGTTACATCACACATCTTAGGAGCATAAATACTGTATACTGTATAAGAATGTGGGCAGGGGCACACACACACACACACACACACACACACACACACACACACACACACACCTAAAGGCTGGGAATGTGTGTGGAGTTTTGCATGCAATGAAGCTACAAGACAATTAAAATAATAATGTGTGTGTGTGTGTGTGTGTGTGTGTGTGTGTGTGTGTGTGTGCACCTGCCCACATTCTTATATTTGTTTTAACCCTTTCATTGCTCTTTTTCATTCACAGGACACAGTGTGTGATGCAATTACAAAATTAATTCATCCTTAGTAACGTCCTGGTTTAGGCCACGCCCACTTTTACACTGCGTTTCCCTCCTGCTGTTTATGGAACAGAACAGATTTCAGATGAAACACTGAGGTTTCGTAGCTTCACTTCTCCAGACACCAAACATGTCTCAGCATGGCTGTGTGTGTGTGTGTGTGTGTGTGTGTGTGTGTGTGTAGCATTTCTCTCGAGAAAAAAATGACCTGCAGCCTCCAAACTCACACCTTCTCTAAATCAATACTCTGCTGTTGGCTTTTTCTGCAGCCAGCAATTCTCTTCATGACATGTGTGAGCGTGTGAGTGTGTGTGTGCATGTTTTTTGTGTGTGAGTGTGTGTGTGCATTTGTGAGCGTGTGTGTGTGTGTGTGTGTGTGTGTGTGTGTGTGCGTGCGTGCATGCATGTGTGTGTGTGTGTGCTGGTTTACAAGTCAGAAAAATAGCATAGAAAGAAGGAGAATAGGAAAAAAATGGAATCATGAAGCTGCCACACCTGTTCTTAGTTGTGCCCCAATTGTGGGAGGGGCTTACTCTCTCTGACCTGTCAATCACAGTACAGAACTGTAGCCAATCATGAGTGTCTGTGAGCTCAAGTATGAGGAAAAGAGAAATCATTCGCATATTATAAAATCTACTTGATAAAATTAATGAACTTTGCCCCTCCCCCTCACTACATTATACCCCTTCTTGATAAACAGATAGATTCAGTGTATGTCAAAAGTATTGGGACACACGACTTTTTCACCCATATGTGGTTCTTTCCCAAAGTGTTACACAAAGTTGGAGTCAAACAATCATATCAGACGTCTTTAGCATGAGATTTTACTTACACTTGAACTACGAGATCCAAACCTGTTCCAGTATTACAATACTCCTGTGCACAAAGCCAGCGCCATGAAGATCTGCTTTCCATAGTTTGGAAGATGAAGAAGATCTCCTACTCCAAATCTATTGAACATGAATTAATGTAAGTGCTGACTGCAGGCCTCCAGGCCTCCTCACTTCCTCACCTACATCAGTACCTGACTTTACTAACTCCTCGTATGTCTGAATAAATCTCTACAAATCTCCACTAAATCTCATGGAACATCTTTCCAGAAGAGTGGAGCTTATTATAACAGCAATTGGAGACTTAATGTGGGAATGGAATGTTCAAAAAGAAGCACACACCAATGCTTAGTTGTCCACAGACTTTTGGCGATGTAGTGCATGTTAAGAAATGCGTTTGTGTTGAGAAGGACTGCAGCCGTGAAGGTTAATTTCACATCCTGGTTGCTGGAGGAGAATTAGACGCCTTTCAGCGCAGGATCGACTGAAGCTGCGAGCATAATCCATCAGCTGCACGGAAATCCCCGCTGCGTTCCCCCTGCGGCACAGAATAACACCGCTCTGTACCTGCTGAGCCTACAACACACACACACACACACACACACACACACACACACCTGCACTCTACGATATGCTCCTCAGCCTTCCTATCTGCTCAACATCGAACCTGATTGTTCAGAACCACAAGTCTCAGGTTGGGACACAGTATTAACACTCTCCTCCTGGGGATGTTATCGTTTCTATAGCAACGGCTAAGCGTTATGCAGTGAACACACAAAAAAATGATGTTGCAGTTAGAGAAGGAGTCTCCAGTTACAGTCAGAAGGTAAATATCCACACTGAAGGAAATTAAGTTCTCAGTGGAAAGAAGATGTTTTAAATATGTTTTAAAGAATCAGCGAAAGAGAGAGAGTATGTGAGGGGGGTCCAGCACTGAGGTCCAGCATTAAGGTCCAGCACTAAGGTCCAGAAGAGGGGTCCAAAACCAAGGTCCAGCACTGAGGTCCAGCATCGAGGTCCATTATTAGGTCCAGCACCAAGGTCAAACACTGAGGTCCAGCACAGTGGTTCAGCAATGAAGTTCAGCACCATGGCCAGCACAGGGGTCCAAAACTAAGGTACAGCACCAAGGTCCAGCACTAAGGTCCAGCATCGGGGTTTAGCTCAGGGGTCCAAAAGTGTGATCCAGCACAGGGGTCCAGCACTAGGGTCCAAAACTTAGGTCCAGCACTGAAATCCAGCATCAAGGTCCAGCACCGGGCCACAGTTTTCAAGATCCAGGATCCAAACAGTGTGGAACAGAGCACATTAGGATTAATCAGTGACTGATGATAATGAGATCATTATGATGTCAGTGAGGGTGATGTTAAAACCATGAGTTTTACAGGATGGTTGTTAGCGCATGCAGGTGTTTTTTAAAACAACAAGCTAAGTAACTGTTGTGACTGCATATTGTATAATGTGTGTGTGTGTGTGTGTGTGTGTGTGTGTGTGTGTGTGTGTGTGAGATAGATCACATGGCTGTGCATAGCTACACAGGTGGCTAATTGCTGACAAGAGGCTCTGCGATTCAGGAGCTCGTGCCAGCGAGGCCATTAGAGGCAGAGAGGACAGGTGCTAACGCCTCCCGAGCTCCAGCTTGGATCCGAACTCTGTGTCCCATTGCATTAGCATGGCTTTTCTTGGAACGTTAGCGCAGAGTGATAGCTGGCGCCAGCAGGAGCTCAGCTCGCTTTGGCTAACACACAGACGAGCTGCAGGCTAGCGTGTTTACTCTGCTGTAGTCAGCGGCGCTCCCTCAGGTGCCCCGTGTGAGCTGAAATGAATTGTTTTTTTACTTCTCCCTCGTCGAAGTGGGCAGGAAATAATGCTAACAAGCACCAGGGACTTTTGACAAGTACAGACGAGAGAAAAACAAGAAGTGATTCGTCAAAGCCGAGGTTCAGCTTGTTTTTTTTTGAGGTGGCATCCTGTCAGGATTCTAAAGTTTTTGCAATCACAGTTATTTTATTCAACAAAGATGCTTGTCACCATTAGTTATCTGATTTAGCTAGCTAACTTAGTCAACAAAAAGAGTGCTAACTTCAGTTAAATGATTGTATATAAAAAAACAGTAGCTGGATTTAACCGATGATTAAATAGTACAATTTGGTGGAGCATTTATACCTAAAAGACGCAGGTCAGATGCCATAGATGCCTCATTCCTTTGTTTATTAATTCTTTAGAAATTTCCTGTACGAATGTCTGTATTTCCAGTTGCAGAATGTAAAAGCAGAAAGTTTGAACTTGGAATTGTTCTGTGCTGAATGTGTTAAAGCTAAAAAGGTATTTGAGAAATAAACCGAGATATCTACATGAAGGTTTGTCCTGTTCATAGCATGAACTTCCCTTTTGATAGAACAGGGTTAAGCAAACCTACTGTACTTAAAAGTTTTCAGGCTTTCTTGTTTTTCCAAGTTTATTAGAGGGACAGCACATGTAGGATGTTTTGGAGACAAGGTGAGGGAGGCTCGATTGAGATGGTTTAGACATGTGCAGAGGAGGGTCATGGCGTATATTGGTAAGAGAATGCTGAGGATGGAGCCACCAGGAGGGAGGAAGAGAGGAAGACCAAGAAGGAGGTTTATGGATGTGGTGATGGAAGACATGCAGATGGTTGGGGTGAAAGAGGCAGATGTAGAGGACAGATGGGTATGGAGACGAATGATTCACTGTGGAGACTTCAAATGGGAGAAGCCGAAAGAAGAAGAAGAAGGAGATCATGAATTCTTTAGCTGAAAGAAGTGTAGCCTCCATGTTGACATGGCTGGGTTTAGGAAACCAGGAAAACCCCTGGAATAGAAATGTCTAGTTAAATACTAAAAACCTTCGAATGACACTTTTAAAATATCTATCGAGATCGAACTTCTCATGGTCTTCCCTTAATTAAAGGATGATTAGCGAACATCAGGCGAAGTCCCTGCTGGAGGTTGTACTGTAGGTCTGCATCAGGGGATGACAGAGCAACTCATAAAGACGGAAAATGAATCTTCTCCCAGAGACAGCTCACAGTGTCGTGCGTTAATGGAAAATCCAATAAGGCGAAAAGGTCTGGAACTTTCCTGCAGGTTTGAAATACAACAGAATAAGAGGAAACACCGGGGTGCCTGGTGACGAGGAGGCTGTTAAAGCGTTAGACCATAAAACCGTAATGAGATCATGGTTCAAAACCGTGAGATGTGTTCATGAGACCGCTATTACCATATTAACCACCAGAAGTTACCACTCTGACGCTGGTTATTTTTGTCCCTTTTTTTTATTCATTTATGAAGTTCCGTTAGTAGTGGTTCAGGCTCTTGTTACTTATCATAAGGTCGGGGGTTCAAGCCCTGATATCGCCACGCTGCCACTGTTGGGCCTTGGAGCAAGGCACTTAACCCTTTCTGCTCCAGGGGCATTTTACCATCTCTGACCTCAGCTTGGATATGTGAAAAATGGAAAAGTAGTAGCTCACCAGTTGAGGCTCTGGGTTACTGATCATATGGTCGGGGATTCAAGCCCAGGTTTCGCCAAGCTGACACAGTTGGGGCCCTTGAGCAACCCTCTGTGTCATGGGACAGGGATGCTGTATCATGGCTGTCCACAGCTTCCTAACATCTCTGGTATATGCAGAAAAAGACTTTCACTGTGCTGTAAAGTACATGTGACACGTAAAAAGTCCTGCTCTCACAAATGGTATAGCAGCTATAAATGGTCTGTCCATCACCAACTCCTCCCCTTCCCCCACTATCTCTGTCTATTTCTCTTCTTGGTATGTCATAAAACTTTTTTTTACGAAGCACTGGATACTCCCTCTGTAAATGATAGCAAAGAACATTCTTGTGATGAGCTGTTGCTATAGAAACCATCACATAATTCACATCTAAGGGAATTTGCACCAAAGCTCAGCATCGGTTTTAAAAGGAGACA
The DNA here is from genome assembly GCF_014805685.1 of Silurus meridionalis. Classification (NCBI taxonomy): domain Eukaryota; kingdom Metazoa; phylum Chordata; class Actinopteri; order Siluriformes; family Siluridae; genus Silurus; species Silurus meridionalis. The sequence continues at coordinate 27,848,918 of NC_060888.1, read as the reverse complement.
TAGTTCTAGCAAACGTCCATTGCCGTCTTCTGTCCGTCTATAACCCTCAATCGTTGCTTCTCTACCTCCTCCCATGTGGCTCTTTTTGTCCTCGCTGATGAATAATTGAGGAAAACGGAGCATGATTACACAACAATTACTCCCGAAATGTGTAAAATATTCAAAAGCCTCCTCATGAAACATTAAGACGGCCGAGTTTTTATTAGCACGAAGCCCGAAGTAAAGAGATCTCTAAAGACTCGAGCTAAACAGGACAACAGAGCAGAGAAAAGGACGCTCGGCTCTACATCCCACCCCACCCCACCCCAGCCCCCGCCTCAGCGCTATTCTTAGGGTATAACCTACATAAGTGTGAGGATGAAGATGTATAGACGAGTTTTAAAGGTCAGGATACTGTTGAGAAATGCAGGAGTCATAAACCTTAAAGGGCAGATGGATCAACTGACTGGCCTCTGTTGTGTCAGAGATTAGAAATAAGGCCACACCTCTTTTACTAAGATTGACACACAAAGGCCATGCCTCCTTCATGAAAACACACACTGGCCACACCTTCTCCACTGAGACTGACCCACAGGCCATGCCTCCTACATTGTGAATGAAGCAAACTAACCATGCCCAATTTACTGAGACTGACCCACAGACCACGCCTCTTTCACTAAAACTGGCCCACAGGCCACATCCCTTCACTCAGACTGTCCCCACAGGCCACACCTCCTTCACTCAGACTGACCCACAGGCCACACCTCCTTCACTCAGACTGACCCACAGGCCATACCTCCTTCACTCAGACTGTCCCCCCCCAGGCCACACCTCCTTCACTCAGACTGACCCACAGGCCACACCTCCTTCACTCAGACTGGCCTACAGGCCACACCTTCTTCACTTAGACTGACCCTCAGGCCACACCTCCTTCACTCAGACTGTCCCCACAGGCCACACCTCCTTCACTCAGACTGACCCACAGGCCACACCTCCTTCACTCAGACTGACCCACAGGCCATACCTCCTTCATTCAGACTGACCCCCCCAGGCCACACCTCCTTCACTCAGACTGACCCACAGGCCACACCTCCTTTAATCACACTGACCCACAGGCCACACCTCCTTCACTCAAGACTGACCCACAGGCCACCTCCTTCACTCAGACTGTCCCTCCAGGCCACACCTCCTTCACTCAGACTGACCCACAGGCCACACCTCCTTCACTCAAGACTGACCCACAGGCCACACCTCCTTCACTCAGACTGTCCCTCCAGGCCACACCTCCTTCACTCAGACTGACCCACAGACCACACCTCCTTCACTCACACTGACCCACAGGCCACACCTCCTTAACTCAGACTGCCCCCCAGGCCACACCTCCTTAACTCAGACTGTCCCCCCAAACCACACCTCCTTAACTCAGACTGTCCCCCCAAACCACAGCTCCTTCACTCAGACTGACCCACAGGCCACACCTCCTTCACTCAGACTGACCCACAGGCCACACCTCCTTCACTCAGACTGACCCACAGGCCACACCTCCTTCACTCAGACTGACCCACAGGCCATTTTCTGTACTAAATTCTGTACCGAATCTTATTTGGCTGTCATCGACCAATGAGAGTGTGCTATTTAAATGAAAGTTTCATCTCATATAAAAACAGGGATTTCTTTTCATCCCTGAATTAAAGGAAGCACATCTGAAGAAGATCTGTGGCTTCATCTCTCGTTTCATTCGGTTATTAAAAGTCTTTTATTTTCCCAACGAAATTGCTTTGCGATGCACTTTCTAACACACGTATCATTTCCCTTTTATGTACAAGTTAGCGAAGCCGCCTCGACTCTGTTTCATCACCAGTTCTGATGAAGCAGCATCTGCTCGGGTGAAGAAACTCCTCTGAAACTTTCCCTCTGTGAAAAAGTATCTTCAGAGTCAGCACAGTCCAATTTGGAACTTTGGAAGTGGAATAATTGGCCTCATCAGAGGTTTCTGCTGAGTTTTCTCTGTTCCCTGCAGCGTAAAACCGCTGCGAGTTTATTGAGGAGTTACATAAACACAGCGTATACATTAGCCCTGATCACACCGAGACGCTAAACTCCACCCCTTTTTAAGAGTTCAAGGACGTCACAAGACCATCATCTTATTTTAAAGTGCTCTGTGAACGAGGAACAGCTGACCCTTAATATTTATGAGATAAAGAGCTGCAATTTTAATAGTATATGAATTATAACAGATTTAGCTATAAATAAATTACACATTTTAACACATTTCTATAAATATTACAGCTTACATTTAAATAGTTTATGATGATTAGGCTTATACATTATTAACATAAATAATAAAATATATAAATGAATATTAAAAAATATATAAAAATTGAACTAATTAATTCCTAATTAACAAAATTTTTTGTACATTTAAAACAAAATAAATATTATGGCTAAGATTTAAAAAGTGCATGTTGATTATACTCATACAATAAATAAATAAATGAGGGAATAAATTGTCATATTTCTTATCATTTTTTTTATCATAAATGAAAATAAATTGTATCGCAAACTTTTCCAAATAATAAAAATTTGTAATTATGTTGATAAATTAATGAATCCTCAACAGAAATATTTTGAAAAAATCTTATAAATATTTTTTTATCATAAAATGTAAATAGGAATTTTAATTAATTAATTAATTAACTTAATTAATATTCAAATATTTAAATAACAAATATAATAAAAACATTTAAATAATAAATATATATATATATATATATATATATATATATATATATATATATATATATATATATATATATATTTTGCATGAAACTAATTATATTTACTGAGTAACATTATGAATGCGTGGTTATAATTTATTTTCTTATATTAAATAAATAAATTAATTCTTACGATTTAATATTTTGATTTAAAGTTAAACAGAGCTTCTGAACAAGTCTGGCCAAAAGAAAATAAGCTGGTTTCCTCATTGACTTCTTGTTTTCTCTTAAATCTGAAAAAAAAAGCTTGTCTTAGAAATGAACACTGGAGGCTCCTTCCATACATGTTACATCACCCTGTTTCTCCAGTGGTTGCTATGGAAACGATCATGTATTATTAAATACACTGCACTACCATCAGATCTGCTGTGATAGAGAACAAATCGAGAGCAGAACTCTGGGATGCTGTATGCTGTTATTCCGTGTCTATGCCCTTCGTATGACCTCGAGCAGCTCGCAGTGGAAGTCATTTCACGAGCTGATGTAAGGCTCAGGATTTAACGTTTTAATTCGCTCGTCTTCGCTTCGGTGTCCTGTTCAGCGTATTAAACTCCGTGCGCTGCGTATTAACGCCGAGTCCAAATGAAAAGCGTCCTTCATTTAAACACGACCCTCTGGCATCCACCAGAGACTGGATCAAGTTCTGTATCTCACACACACACACACAATCACACACTTATAGACTGTGCTGCCAAAAGTATTGGGACACCTGACTTTTTCCCACAAACACTCTTGTGGCTGAATAAATCACCACAAATCTTCACAAAATCCAGTGGAACATCTTCCCAGAAGAGTGGAGCTCATTATTACAGTGGAATGGGATGTGCTCAGGTGTCCGCAAACTTTTGACCATGCAGTATAATATAAACACATGTTCATTACCATTTAAATTGCCTGCTTAAAGATAGACATAATTATAAGTCCCATGGCGAGGAAAAGTGTGTGTTTAAGCGCTTTCTCGTTCTCGTGAAACAGCTGTGTGTTCACTCACACGTGAGCGATTTCTCCGTAGCGCTAACAACCTAATAAAACACGTGCTGAACGTCGGAACGTCGGTTTATAAATATTCAAGGCGACGAAACAAACAAAAACGTGAACATAAAAAACCCAAATCAGATCAGAAGCAGGAAATCACAACACAGGACGAAGGTTTGAGATCAGAGAGCAGAGTTACAGCGTATACAGAACCTGGACCTGAACCAGAAACAGGGGTAAACAATCAGCATGGAGGGACTGTGAACAAGTGTGTGTTGGGAGTCGGAGTCCATCCAGAGTCCATGCACACCGTGGTGTCAGACTGCGAATTCTTTAAAACAGATAAATTTCATGAATTGTTCAAATATTCTACTGATAAATTTGTGAATTTGTAGTTAAAAAGAAAAAAAATCTATTTACATTTTAATTTATTGGTTTGAATTTACAGGTAAAATATTAACATTAAATGATGAAATTAATAAGAAGTTAAAATGTTAAACAATAACATACATAAAAGTTTAAAATTTTATAAATAAATAAAATAAAAAGGAAGTAAATCCAGCTAAAAAAAAATTATTCTATTTAAAAAATTATAAATAAAATATAAAATAAATAAAAAATAACAATCAATAACAAATAAGTAAATAAATAAATAAAGTAAATATCAGAGTCAGTATCAGTGGAGAAGTGTTTCCAGGAATAATCTTTAAAGAACCTTCCAGCTCTTCATGATGCTAAAGGTGAAGGCAGATGGAGAAGGAAACCTGCAGGCGATGGAAATCCAGACCAGGTTCAAAACTAAATAAGGTTCATGAAGGGAAATACACAATTGTTTATCCAGGACTCAGGTCAGGTCTGATCATTCTGCACATGAAAGACGTGTGTACGCTGATCTATTCACACAGGTTTTCTCGAAGGA
>NC_060888.1:27831768-27839268 GCF_014805685.1 Silurus meridionalis | reverse complement strand
CAGAATTCAGAGGAATTGACAGAATAAAAAGAGAGCAAGGACGGAGCTCAAACCGAAGCCAAAGAACCTCTGACCATTATTTATTCACAAATCTTTAGCCAGCTGGCCAATGAAATAGCAATCTGTTCAGTATGTAACATCTACAATTAATAATCTAATAATTAAATAATATCAATCTTTGTCTACTTCAGGGGTCCACAAACCTTCATCTGTGAGGGCCATTTTTCCGTTCTTTAATCCTTTCTTTAACAGAAAATCACATGGGCCACAGTATTATTGTGGAAATTTTCTTATGAGTTTAAATGTATTTATTACGCCTCCTAATGCTGGATCTATATATATATATATATATATATATATATATATATATATATATATATATATATATATATATATATATATATATACACATCGCCTATTAAAAAAGCATTATTACTATTAAAATTAATTTTTTTATATTCATTGGTATTGAAATCAAAACATTTACTTATGCATATGCATGTGGTTGGTGGGTGAATCTAACAAATAATTAGGCTACGTTAATTAGTAGAGGTCGACCGATAGTGGATTTTACCGATACCGATAGCTAGTTTGAACTGTACTTGCTAATAACCAATTAATCAACCGATAGTTTAAACATAAAACTCCATGTAAAATAGTACTGAAGTTTATCACAAAAAACCCAGAAACTACTCAATCATTAAAATATGCAAAATAAAATAAACAGGAATATATTCATTAATAAATGATAAATATTATATATAATATGGCGCTCTCCGTGCAGCGCACAGTCTCGTGTAAAAACAAACAGCACTTTAGAGGCCGCTCTCATAATGACTCCAGGCCGGAAGCCGGAAAAACTATTGGAATAAATTTTTGCTGATAGCCGATAGTTACAGCAATAAACAAATCTGTTACTCGACCTCTATTATTAAGGCTAAAATGATGGGGATCCTGATATGCAGGGAATTTAGATTCCAGAGATCTAGGAATCCATAAAACTAGAAAAACAACTTTTGTTTTGTGTGACTTGTGAGGGCTCTAAATAACCATGTAACTGAGAACCAAGTAGGCAAGAAGCAGTTAATCAATTATTTTGAAAACATAATATTTTGCAAACCAAAGACTGCAATAAAACCAGACTGCTTAGGACCGAGGTGTCCAATGAAGTAGGAAACCATTTAAAAAATAGACAGACACCTACAGTATGAACCCGAGAACCTGGAGTTATGGATTTATAGAATCAATGAGACAGGTATAGTCTTAAGAGAACCTAATGATGTACTAAATACAGATCAAATGAAAAACCTTTTCCAGAGATTTTCCAGAACATATGAACTAACCAGAGTTTCACACACCAAGAAAAGATAAGGCAAAAAAAAAAAAAAAAAAAAAGAAAGTCCAGTGTTGAGGAAGCATGAAAATAAGGAATTATATACCTATGGAACAAAAGAAAAGAAAAGAAAACACGACAGCCCCAGATAGCTCAGGACCCCAGAGATCTGTAGAATCTACATAAATGCCAAGATAACCAAGGAATAACCAAACATCCAAAAAGCCTATGTCTTCAGTAAGCAATGATCTATGCAACCAGAGACCTAAGAACCAAACCTTAGAGAAGAACAAAGAGGCACTGGATATACAGCAGATGCCATATGAGAACAAAGTCAGAGATAAAGATAATAAAGTAATCAATAATTCAGGTTCTACAGAATAAAGTTCACCAGGGAACTAAAGAGAAATACGGATAATAGGGAACCCTGTAAAATAAGGAACCCAAGGAGCCAGAAGCCTGTGGAACCATGGGACTAGGCAGTGAGTGATCACCACCACCACCATGACAAATTCAGAAAATCTGAAACTGAACACTTTTCTTGAGAACAATCACCACATGGGAATTTGTGGACCTGAATGAAAATGTAAAACAGAACAAAACTGTAATTTAGCATATTGTTCTTCTCTTCTCGTCCATGCCGAGGCTCACGCTGAGGCTGTTTACACACTTCTTACCTTTCATGCCGAACTTGGAGCGCCTTCCGTACTTGTTAATGAGGACGAACATGACGAGGAGGAGGACGCAGGCGAAACCAGCCAAGCCCACTGCGATCGACACCTACAAACAAAAACACAGCGTTTTTTTCTTTTTTCTAAAACCACACCATCACAGATTATATCACCATCCAAGTTTCACTGATGCAAATGATCCTAATTATCTAAAGAAAAGTCTTGAGAGAGCAAGAAATAAAACACTGGCTCATTCGTTTAAATTAGACTCCGATCTCACAGACTTCACACGATCACGAGCGAGAAACGAAACCCGTTTCACAAACATATATAACAAGTGCTTGGCTAATCTACATCTACAAGCTGGAGTAGAAACTCCCCCACGAGCGCTGCACAGCGAACCTCTGCTACGCCATCGATTCACAATGTTTTACATTTTAACTTCGCTGTAACAAATGAGTCGAGGCCGTCCGGGTCACTCTTCAATTTATTTATTTATCTCAGAAGCTTTTATCCTAACAAGCTTCTAAGTGAGTCACAGCCCACACTCTGAGATCTGCAGCTAAAACCCACAAATCCACAGTCCAATAGTAGAAAATCTCCTGGTCAAATGAGGCAGAAATTGTGAAGATTTCACGTTCACGTTCTTATCAAGATCACGTTCTCATCCAAAACCAATTCCAAAGGTCAAACACCAGAAACTGAACAGTCAAACAAAATACTAGTCCCTGAGTTGCGACGGTTTGACTTGCGTTTTCTCAATATTACGATGACGACACAACAACATTGTAAACATTTCTGAAGTTTAGCTCGGCAGGAAAACATGCGGTACGATGGATCCCACCAGGACGTCATCATCTCCCGCCTTGTGAGATGCCTTCAGCTCCGTCTACACAGATCCAGATCAATTTTAAAACACTGTTTTTGTCTTAAAACTGAAAACTCCGTCACAGTGTGAACACTTTGTCTGGATTTAGTTTTGTGTTTACTTATAGTTTCCTGCTCGCAAACCCCACAACCCACTCATCCCTCCATCCTCTACCACACCTCTCATCCCTCCATCCTTTACCACACCCCTCATCCCTCCATCCTTTACCACACCCCTCATCCCTCCATCCTCTACCACACCCCTCATCCCTCCATCCTCTACCACACCCCTCATCCCTCCATCCTCTACCACACCCCTCATCCTCCATCCTCTACCACTGCTCCACTCATCCCTCCATCCTCTACCACTGTTGCACTCATCCCTCCATCCTCCATCCTCTACCACACCCCTCATCCCTCCATCCTCTACCACTGCTCCTCATCCCTCCATCCTCTACCACTGCTCCACTCATCCCTCCATCCTCTACCACTGCTCCTCATCCCTCCATCCTCTACCACTGCTCCACTCATCCCTCCATCCTCTACCACTGTTCCACTCATCCCTCCATCCTCTACCACTGCTTCACTCATCCCTCCATCCTCTACCACTGCTCCTCATCCCTCCATCCTCTACCACTGTTGCACTCATCCCTCCATCCTCCACCACTCATCCCTCCATCCTCTACCACACCCCTCATCCTCCATCCTCTACCACTGCTCCTCATCCCTCCATCCTCTACCACACCTCTCATCCCTCCATCCTCTACCACACCTCATCCCTCCATCCTCTACCACTGCTCCACTCATCCCTCCATCCTCCACCACTCATCCTCCATCCTCTACCACTGCTCACTCATCCCTCCATCCTCTACCACTGCTCCACTCATCCCTCCATCCTCTACCACTGCTTCACTCATCCCTCCATCCTCTACCACTGCTCCACTCATCCCTCCATCCTCTACCACTGCTCCACTCATCCCTCCATCCTCTACCACTGTTCCACTCATCCCTCCATCCTCTACCACTGCTTCACTCATCCCTCCATCCTCTACCACTGCTCCTCATCCCTCCATCCTCTACCACTGTTGCACTCATCCCTCCATCCTCTACCACTCATCCCTCCATCCTCTACCACACCCCTCATCCTCCATCCTCTACCACTGTTCCTCATCCCTCCATCCCTCCATCCTCCATCCTCTACCACACCTCATCCCTCCATCCTCTACCACTGCTCCACTCATCCCTCCATCCTCCACCACTCATCCTCCATCCTCTACCACTGCTCACTCATCCCTCCATCCTCTACCACTGCTCCACTCATCCCTCCATCCTCTACCACTGCTTCACTCATCCCTCCATCCTCTACCACTGCTCCACTCATCCCTCCATCCTCTACCACTGCTCCACTCATCCCTCCATCCTCTACCACTGTTCCACTCATCCCTTCATCCTATACCACTGCTCCACTCATCCCTTCATCCTCTACCACTGCTTCACTCATCCCTTCATCCTCTACCACTGCTCCACTCATCCCTCCATAATCTACGATACCCCTCATCCCTCCATCCTTTACCACACCCCTCATCCCCCATCCTCTACCACACTCCTTATCCCTCCATCCTCTACCACTGCTCCACTCATCCCTCCATCCTCTACCACTGTTCCACTCATCCCTCCATCCTCTACCACTGCTTCACTCATCCCTCCATCCTCTACCACTGCTCCACTCATCCTCCATCCTCTACCACTGCTCCACTCATCCCTCCATCCTCTACCACTGCTCCACTCATCCCTTCATCCTATACCACTGCTCCACTCATCCCTCCATCCTCTATCCTCTACCACTGTTCCACTCATCCCTCCATCCTCTACCACTGCTCCACTCATCCCCCATCCTCTACCACTGCTTCACTCATCCCCCATCCTCTACCACTGCTCCACTCATCCCTTCATCCTCTACCACTGCTTCACTCATCCCTCCATCCTCTACCACTGCTCCACTCATCCCTCCATACTCTACGATACCCCTCATCCCTCCATCCTTTACCACACCCCTCATCCCTCCATCCTCTACCACACCCCTTATCCCTCCATCCTCTACCACTGCTCCACTCATCCCTCCATCCTCTACCACTGCTTCACTCATCCTCCATCCTCTACCACTGCTTCCACTCATCCCTCCATCCTCTACCACTGCTCCACTCATCCCTTCATCCTCTACCACTGCTCCACTCATCCCTCCATCCTCTACCACTGTTCCACTCATCCCTCCATCCTCTACCACTGCCTCACTCATCCCCCATCCTCTACCACTGCTTCACTCATCCCTTCATCCTCTACCACTGCTTCACTCATCCCTCCATCCTCTACCACTGCTTCACTCATCCCTCCATCCTCTACCACTGCTTCACTCATCCCTCCATCCTCTACCACTGCTCCACTCATCCCTCCATACTCTACGATACCCCTCATCCCTCCATCCTTTACCACACCCCTCATCCCTCCATCCTCTACCACACCCCTCATCCCTTTATCCTCCACCACTGCTCCATTCATCCCAACATCCTCTACCACACCCCTCATCCCTCCATCCTCTACCACTGCTCAACTCATCCCTCCATCCTCTACCACACCCCTCATCCCTCCATCCTCTACCACTGCTCAACTCATCCCTTTATCCTCTACCACTGCTTCACTCATCCCTCCATCCTCTACCACTGCTTCACTCATCCCTCCATCCTCTACCACTGCTCAAGGTCACTTTGGTCACTTTTCGACCTTCTACAGTAGCTCAATCGAAGGTCACGTGTTCAGGATTTGTCCTGGAATAGAGGAACAGAGAACGTTTTAATCAAGAATTCCCTTCAACAATGTCATTTGTTCCAAGACCATGGCTTAATCCGTGTCCAGAATGGCTCTGAGTCACCACGTAATCCAGTGCAAAAACAAATCGAAAAATAAATGGAGTTTGAGAGAGAGAGAGAAAGAGAGAGAGAGAAAGAGAGAGAGAGAGAGAGAGAGAGAGAGAGAGAGAGAGAGAGAGAGAGAGAGAGAGCTGAAGAAAGAGAGCGAAATAAAGAGAGAGAGAGTAATCAAAATGAGAGTGAAAGAAAGAGAGAGAGAGAGAGAGAGAGAGAGAGAGAGAGAGAGAGAGAGAGAGAGAGAGAGAGAGAGAGAGAGAGAGAGAGAGAGAGAGAGAGAGAGAGAGAGAGAGAGCTGAAGAAAGAGAGCGAAATAAAGAGAGAGAGAGAGTAATCAAAATGAGAGTGAAAGAAAGAGAGAGAAAGAGAGAGAGAGAGAGAGAGAGAGAGAGAGAGAGAGAGAGAGAGAGAGAGAGAGAGAGAGAGAAAGAGAAACTGAAATAAGCATACACATTCAGAACGATAAGGCTAACAGTGACAGGATTTCTGCCCGAAGGACCGTATTACTAAATACACACACACACACACACACACACACACACACACACACACACACACACACACACACACACACACACACACACACACACACACACACACACACTCACACACACACACACACACACACACACACACACACACACACTCACACACACTAACACTCACTCACACACACTAACACTCACTCACACACACACACACACACACACACACACACACACACACACACACACACACACACACACACTAACAGTGTGAGAAGATTAGTCTGACTTCCTGAACTTCTATAAAGACGTTTTCATGCTCCAGTCTGTGGACAAACACGATTTACTGAAGTTTCCTCCACACTCGATCGAGCTGCAAAATGCCATGAAACTTTTATTACATGAATATTGTGTTTCAATTAACAGACTTCAATAAAACATCTGGAATATTCAGTGCGATTGCAGCTGTAAAAACCCCAGACAGAATAAATATTTCTCTCTTAGAGACATGCTGCAGTTTCAGAGCGATATTCCACATCTGGATTTTTAATTTATTGGTTTGTTTAAACTTGTTCTGGGTTATGTTTTAATGTTCAACTGTATTGAGAGGAAGAGTCTCGTGTCTGCGCGCTGGAGCTTCTGATGTCTTCAGGACAGAGGAGACGCAGAGTTTTATTCTTAAACACAGACTGTAACTATAACTGCATAAAAAAAACACTAAATAATATCATTTATGATCTTCGAACATTTCAGCAGAGAAACATTTTATTCACAATTAATTATAACTTCACCTCTAAAGCTCCATCCTCTACCACTTCTCCACTCATCCCTCCATCCTCTACCACTTCTCCACTCATCCCTCCATCCTCTACCACTTCTCCACTCATCCCTTCATCCTCTACCACTTCTCCACTCATCCCTCCATCCTCTACCACTTCTCCACTCATCCCTCTATCCTCTACCACTTCTCCACTCATCCCTTCATCCTCTACCACTTCTCCACTCATCCGTCCATCCTCTACCACTTCTCCACTCATCCCTTCATCCTCTACCACTTCTCTCTATTCATCCCTTCATCCTCTACCACTTCTCCACTCATCCGTCCATCCTCTACCACTTCTCCACTCATCCCTTCATCCTTTACCACTTTTCCACTCATCCCTCCATCCTCTACCACTTATCCATTCATCTCTCCATCCTCTTCCACTTATCCATTCATCTCT
>NC_060888.1:27824268-27826768 GCF_014805685.1 Silurus meridionalis | reverse complement strand
AGACAGACAGACAGACAGACAGACAGATATACATAAGCAAATAAGACGGATAGATAGACAGAGAGACAAACAGACAGACAGACAGACAAGTGGATAGACAGACAGACAGACAGATAGACAGGTGGATAAACAGAAAACAGACAGACAGACAGACAGACAGACAGAAAGATAGACAGACAGAAAGATAGACAGACAGGCAGGTGGCTAGACAGATAGACAGATAAGTGGACAGACAGACAGACAGACAGACAGACAGACAGACAGACAGACAGACAAATAGAGAGACAGACAGGAAGATAGACAGACAGGCAGGTGGATAGACATATAGACAAATAGTTTGATAGACAGACAGATAGACAGCATGTGGATAGACAGATAAACAGATAGACAGATAGGTGGATAGACAGATAGGTGGATAGACAGATAGATAGACCGGCATATGGATAGACAGATAGACAGACTTTCTCTCTAATAAATGATGGATAGATGTATTTCACCTCCTGGAATTTCCTTATTGTTGAATTTGCATGTCTATTAATAAGATTTTGGAGAAGACAAAATGTCCTGAATGTATAACGTCCCTGATGGACACATTTTTCTCCATAAACACGTCATCACTGTAACACTCATCCTCTCTTCACCAGCCCGACGCTCACAGTCTGTAATCAACGTCATCTACAACCATCCACCCACTTTACACTTCCACATCCACCTCCAACGTCTGAGACATACATCAGAAGGAAGATCAGGTCTTCCCACATCCTCATATCCACTCTGAAAGACTTTTTTCTCCACACCTCCAAACTTCACAAGATCCTTCTCTTCTACTCTTCTCCTTATTTGGGATATGGAGTTTTTACAGCTTCCAGAGATGGAGAAGATAATTATAAGAATAAGAAAGAATAGAGATAGAAAGGGTGCAAATGGAGATAAAGAAGATGATAAAGATAAAGAATGGGAGGAGGGAGAAATGGAGAGGATGAAGATAAAGATGGATCAAATTTCTTTCCTGAACATCTGCAAATCTCTCTGCTAGAACTGTAAACACACAAACCACAGAACTTCTGCATATCTCACGTCTCCGTGTAACTGAATCCTGTGATCAAGTCGAATAAAAACCTCGCTCCTGCCCACGATGTACACACGTGAAGAGAATTATTACTAATAAAAACACCAAGATCTTTCATTTCTTCACCTCACAAAACATCTCAAAAAGATAGACAGATGGAAAGAAAGAAAGAAAGAAAGAAAGAAAGAAAGAAAGAAAGAAAGAAAGAAAGAAAGAAAGAAAGAAAGAAAGAAAGAAAGAAAGGAAGAACTGGGTCAGGTTTGAGGGCAGAGGGAAGAGGAGAAGGAGACTCACACTGGACTGACAGATGGATGGACGTGTTGCTCCTGCCCACGATGTTCTCGGTGGTGCAGGGCAGCAGGGACAGATTATCATCCCGACTCACGTTAAACAGCGTTAACGTCAACGAGTGCACGTGAGGAGGATACTGAGTGGCCTGGAATTAAAAACAAAGCGATGTTAATAATGATCACGTGTAACACACACTTATGTGTAACACACACGTGTAACACACACACACACACACACACACACACACACACACACACACACACACACACACACACAAAAGGTATTAATCGAAGTGTTTACCTGTTGTGTGTTGATGGAGTGCAGAGAGTTCACCTTCCAGTCAACATCAGGAACCGGAACTCCAGACCCATTACACGTGATGGTGACACGATCTCCCTCATTCACCGTCAGGTTACTGTGTGACACGCTGATCTCCGGAACATCTGCACAGACATCAGAAAAATACAAATCAGAGGGGAGACGTCTGAGAGAGATACCAGAGTGGCAGGTCAATAAGACAAGTCAGAGAGAGGTCAGATGGAAAACAAGTGAGAAAGAGACTGAGAGAGACATCAGAGAGGAAAAGACAGAGAGATATAAGAGAGAGACAGAGATATATCAGAGAGAGAGACACACACAGAGAGATATCAGAGAGGGAGAGACACAGTGAAATATCAGAGAGAAACAGAAAGAGAGACCCAGAGAGATAGCAGAGAGAGACAGAGAGATGTCAGAGAGAGACACAGAGAGATATCAGAGAGAAACAGAGACAGAGAGATATTAGAGAGAGACAGAGATGTCAGAGAGAGACAGAGATATCAGAGAGAGACACATAGAGAGAGAGAGTTCAGAGAGAGAGAGAGAGAGAGAGAGAGAGAGAGAGAGAGAGACATCAGAGAGAAACAGAGAGAGACCCAGAAAGATATCAGAGAGAGACAGACAGATATCAGAGTGGGACACAGAGAGCTATCAGAGAGACACAGAGAGATATCAGAGAGACACAGAGAGATATCAGAGAGAGATATTAGAGAGAGAATGTAAGCAAGAGAAATGCCAGAGGGAGGTTTTAGGAAGAGACTTCAGAGGGAGACGCTAGAGAGAATTTATAAAGAGACTTTTTAGAGAGGCGTTATAGAGAGA
>NC_060888.1:27794268-27816768 GCF_014805685.1 Silurus meridionalis | reverse complement strand
TATTTTTCACATTTTTACAACATAAATGAACTACAAATACATAGAAAGAATTGTCTGAATCCGGTTTGTTAACTTGTTAGCAACAATTAGAATAAATTATCTTTACTCATGCATAAAGAATATTTATAGCTAAACTGACAGAAAACGCTAAGCTACACGAGTATGTGTGACAAAATATTTGTTTAGCCTTTTGCTGAAATTTCTACTGTAGCATTGGCTTAACATCCAGCTGAACTATTTCATTAACGAGCATGAATAAAACATCTTATTAGCTTGGAAGGTCAAGCAGAGGACACGGCTGGAGACGTGACCGTGTCTGGCATCGACTTGTATGTTAGCCTTGCATTAAACATGCTCTTGTGCTTCAGCCATGCAGAGAAATATTTCCAGCACAGAGTGGAAGAGAGAACAAAAATAAAACACTGTAAAAAAACGTCCTATATTTCACGTGTGTGGGATAAATTTTCATTAGCATCCTTACTAGCTTCTGTGCATACATAATTAGGCATGTGTTTTGGTGTGGACGGTTTACAGTACGTTCCCCGAGGTCTCCAGCCTCGGCTTGGAAATGTCAGCTATACGTACAGGATAATGAGCTGGGAAAAGTCCCTGTACTTACTGAAATCCCTGCTCTGTGCTAACGGGCCTTCAATTAACACCTCGCACTGAGACACGGAGAAGAAAACAATCCCGATCTAATAAGAGGTAAGATTAATATTAGCTAAGAGCACTAGCCTCCTGTGACTATCCACCACACAGATATAATTTCATCTTTTATTACTATAAGTTAATTACGGCACTATGTATGTTGCACTGCATACTCTCCAGCTAAGAGTATATATTTGCAGATCAGCAGAAAGCTTTCAAATAAGCTAGTCTGGCTAATTATTGTAACACTTTACAACTGTCTATTCAGTAAGTAATCATATTACACTCTGCAATTCAAATGTTGTGTATCTGTGTTCTAAATGCATAAAAGTCCCTTAGGTGTAATAGAGTAAATTGTGAAGGTCTATTGTTTCATCAACAACTACACAGGTCAATAAAAGGCAAGGGAAATTTGAGAACAGGAATTTGAGGACCCTGAAGACATGAAGCTTTAATAACCAGAGTGGGACCATAGGACCCTGCTAACACCAGGCTGTGGGGACAGATGTCACCCTCAAACATGATGCCTTTAGAACACAAGACCTAGGAAACAGGGAATAAAAACATAGGTCCCTCGAAACACCATGAGTGGAGGAGCTGTGAGGACATAGTACCACCTGAAATATAGTGACTTGGGAACAAAAGAAAATCGAGACATAGGACCTAAAAACATCATGCCAGGAGGACTTAGGTGCCCCCTAAAATATGGTGCCCTAGGAAATTATGAGGTTGGACAAATATGGTGCCCTGTGAACACCACACCAGTGGGACATAAAACCACTGGAGACATGGTGTGAGAATAGTAACATAGCACCCTGGAAAGTCTAGGAAACTTGGCTCCTATGACACACCATTCCTTGGGAACATAGGACCCCCTTAAATATGGTGACCTCGAAACTATGGAAGATAAGGATTTATGACCCAGGAAACACCATACCATGAGGTCATAGGATCCCTGCAATATGCTGCACTAGGAAGCAAAGAGACTACAAATATAGGACCTTGTAAACACTATGCCATGGGGACATAAACCCTATAAAGTATAGTGCCCCAGGAACATGGGACCATGGAAACAGTGTATAAAGATAATGAGAATATAATATAAACCATATGAAAATATAGTTTTCAGGAAATGTGAGACCCTGGAAAATGATTTTTGCTACAAAGGTACAGTGGGGGAAATAATGATTTGATCCCCGCTGATTTTGTAAATGTACCCTTTTAAAAAAAGAACAGTAAAGAACTGTCCAGAATTTCTATGATGAGTTTATTTCAACAAAGAGAGAAAGAATATAAAAAAAAAATCCATAAAAAACATTAAGGAAGATCATAAATTCATTTGTATTTGATCGAGTGAAATAAGTATTTGTTCTCGTAACAGCCAGCAAGAATTCTGACTCTCACACACACCCATATTATTCCTGTAGCTTTAAGAAAGAACTCCTAATATCAACTCATTATGTGTATAAAAGACACCAGTCACAAAATCCACCTCTTCCATTCAAACCTCTTCACCACCATGGGCGAAAATAAAGAGCTTCAAAGGACATCAAGGACGAGATTGTAGACCTGCACAAGGCTGGAATTGGCTATAAGACCATCAACAAGAAGCTTGGTGAAAAAGAGACCACTGTTGGTGCGATAATTCGAGAGTAGAAGAAATACAACACAAGTCAATCGCCCTGATGAACCAAGTTTCAGAAATCAATCATGATGCGCACATCCGGCAATTAAAACCATCCGTGTGGAAACAAAGCAAAAGTTTGTTGTCCTGATAATTTACGTAATTTAAAAACCATGTAAAACTTTTACAAGAAAGTCTTTATGCTCTATGTTGAGTTTGGTTTCACTAATATTAAACACATATTTGCATAAAGCATCAATATTTGTCCATGTTGATGAGAGTATTTAAAACTTAATAAGTATGAATTTAAGGTACATTTAGAACAGATCATTTAAATTGATTGACTGCCCTTATATATATATATATATATATATATATATATATATATATATATATATATATATATATATATATATATATATAGGACAAAGAAAACCTAGAGCCATTGAAATAAAGCAATCTGGGAATGTACAGCAGGTCAGTAATATGTAGGACATTTGGAATTATAATTGAGTAGAAACTCAGAATCATGTAAATATAGAATAGTGGGAATATAAAACCAATGGGAATACATAGAAACATGGAACCTTTTAGCCCTTGGACTTTCAGCCCAGGAGATTGTGTGGGCTCTTGGAATTTATACCTGAAAACCTTTTGGAAAAAGGAGGAATATTTTCTGTAATTGTGAGGAAACATAAGGAATTGGAAACAGGAATATGGGAATATAGATTAGATCATTAAAAGCCTTGTGAATTGGGAATGTTGACACCAACTGATGGAAACCATGGGGATGTAGGACTTTGAGATTACTGTATATGGGGCATGAAAATATATCCCTGGAAAACAATAGGATTTTTGTTAGAAATGTATAAAACTAAAGTAATACCCCGAGAACACCAGGCTGTGGGAAGATAAAAAGAATTCCAATGACCCAGGATTGGACAAGTGTTTCATGTTTGTCTATCTTGTCTGTTTTGTTTGTTTGGAACAGCTACAAAGCAGATTCCATTGATAATAATGTGGCAGGGTTCAAAGGTTAAGCATTGTGTGAATTAATAACCCCAACAGCAATCACAATCATTATGCTAATATCACTACAGCAGTGTTGATTTGTGTTAAAACGAGTCATCCCATATGAATGTGTTTGGGTTTGTGTGTGTGTGTGTGTGTGTGTGTGTGTGTGTGTGTGTGTGTGTGTGTGTGTGTGAGTCTCCGGTTCCTTGCTGAGAGAATAAACCCCATGTGGAGAACGTCACGTCGCTCAGGATTGTTCTTCACTCTGCTTTCCAGCATCGTTAGTCTGATCTCACATGAGAAGGCTCTGTTTAATCATGCCATAATTACACATTTAGCTCCCAGTAGTCATCGGAATCTAATTATCAATCAAACTGTGGGTTTCACACACACACACAGACACACACACAGACACACACACACACACACACACACACACACACACACACACACATACATTCACACACATAATCAATCGACTACAGGATGGAAAAAGTGTTTACAACCTAACCCAACAACACTACAACGTGAGATATTTCAAACAGAAAAGAAATGCAATCAAGGAGGCAAGAAAAGAAACAAACAAGCAAAACTGGTAAATGTGTCAACATTTTTTAACATTTTTGATCCTCTAGACCTTTGACACATTGCTCATACAATCTAAGTTTAAATATTAGGTCATAATGATTGCTCTTTTCAGGAACTCCTAAAACCTCAGACCATCCAGCTTACAGTGTATTGTCTGGTCTGGTTTTCACAGAATTACTATACATACAATATTTTTTTTTTTTTTTTTTTACACTTCATTGCAAAACATCGTTTGCATTTGCTGTCTACTTTTCAAACCTTGTCTTCATTTCCACTGGTGTTCTACGCGACCTCTGGTCTACTACCTTGTTTTGTGCTTTTCCATATTTACTCAAATCACCCCTCTTTGAATTTCTGCCCCTGGGTCTGGAACAGTAATGAATAGACATGTGGTGTCAACCTTTAAGTGAAGTTTTTGTCAAGGTTCCTTCCTCATACTATCTCAGGTAGATCACTCATGCTGCCACCGGCTTGTTATCAATGAAACTCCATGATACTAAATTCTACATTTTTCAACTCAATTGAATTAAATGCGTGAGTTTTAAAAAGACAAAAATCTAAATTGTACTTGTGTTTAATTTAGTTTTATACCATGATCACTAAACATCTCCTGTTCTGCTTTGTTATAAGAGTGTGCTTTGTTACTTCACACTACATGGCCAACAATCTGTGGACACCTGAACATAAGATTGCTACACATGTAGTCTAGATTTGCTGTTATAAATACACTCCATTCTTCTGGGAAGATGTTCCAATAGATTTTGTGAAGATTCGTTCAGCCACAAAGGTGTTAGTAAAGTCAGATACTGATGTAGGTGAAGTGAGGAGTGCAGTCAGTGTTCAGTGTTTAAGTGAAGGGAAAATATCATGCCACAGCATCCAAAGACGTCCAATGCAATTGTGTGCCACTAATTTTGTGCTGACAATTTGAAGAAGAAACACGTGTTGAAAAGTCAAACTAACATTTGTAAACAAAAAACTGATGCTTATTAAGAAATTATTTTCATGTACATTGAAATTCAGCACTATGGACAGCAGCTACAGTCAATCCGACAGATCACCATAGTAAAAGTCTCACAGTGGGGCATTGGCAACCACGTCATGCATTCAAAACAAGGAAAGACAAGCATTTAATGCCAGCGGCAAAGCCAGAGAAGATGCTGAATCCACTGTGTTTGCATGAGCCCTGCTCTTTTCCCTCAGCAATTCTACAGATCAGCCGCAAGAATTCAGTCTGGCCTACTGAAGCTGAACCTCTGCCATTGTCACGACTGCACGATGCTGAAATTCAACACCTGCTGAAGTTCACACAGATGTTTCTTTCTATATATATAAATATAAATTCTAGGACAGTAGAATTCTGTCCTACTGCACTAGATCTACAGGTTTCCTCATTGTTTAATGATTCCACTTTATTATTCTACTTCTTTGTTGGGATGAGATTCAATTTGCCTGCTTTTAATGAGCATACAATTCTATTATGCCACCTTGTAAGGCTGTACAATTCTATAATGTTCTCTAATCGGGACAAAATATGGGAATAGAATTCTATTACATTTTATTCAGTTTTATTATTTGTGTCTATGCTCTTTTATATAGAATATAAATAGAATTATATTATATATAGAATTCTATTTTCATATTGGTGTATGGAATTTTACTGTGTTCTTTTTACTTGAATTCTATTGAATAATAGTCTCTGTGTAGCGCATGCAATTCTAATTTGTAATTCTACTCTGCTTTCTTTTTAGATTATAGAATTATTTATGGCTGCAGAATCGATAGATGGCAACCTTATAGGGTCATGGCATTCTTTTAAATCTTTTTATATTAGGTTATACAACATATAAGTCTATTCTATTTTCTTATTAGAGAATAAACTTTAATTTCAGTTCAATTCTATTCCGTTTCTTTGTGATGGAATTAAAATTCTATTCTTGGTCTGAGGAATTTGATTATATTGACATATTTGGGTGTAGGATTTCTTTTTAGAACATTTGAGTCTGATTTCGAATGCCCCAATAAACCCCCCTAACCCACACACACACACACACACACACACACACACACACACACACACACACACACAGCCAGAGCAGAGCGATGTTCTAAACACTTTTTTCATGGCTGCCGCTTGTTAGCACAATCGCTAATAGTTTGAGAAGTGGGAGTGTGATTAAAGGGAAGGATGGTCCGGGTTCGGATGTGAAACGTTCCGAGGTGTCCAGCTCAACATGAATCTGTAAACAGGACTGCTGTTAGCGCTCATTAGCGAGCAGGTGTAGCACATTAGCCAAATGGAGCTGAAGCCCAGGATCCAAACCACCAATTTACTCAGCGAGAAAAAAGTGTGGGTATGTGGGCATTTTTCTCACACTGAGCTGGAAATGTAAAGCACACACACACACACACACACACACACACACACACACACACACACACTTTCGCTTGTTTATCTCAAACTGTAATGAGATACATGAAGAAATAGCGCTGCCAAAAACAGCTGAACATGAACAAGTCTAAGTTTTTAGATGATGATGATGATGATGATGATGATGATGATGATATGTAATAAGGATTCTGTAGTAATTACTCAGCTGGACAGGCTCAGTAACGTACATGTTGGAGCGATACTGGTGTTTTCTTAGCGAATGAGCTAGCTGGAGTGGAGAGCTGTTTAATCCATATTCTGGAAATAAATAAATAAGCAATCAAAAGACGAATCAGCAACTTTTTTATAAATCATAATTATTATCAGAAATAAAGTAAAAAATTGTATTTGTATATTGAATGTTATTAAGATGTATTGATTCTGCGGCTGACGGAATAATGATTTAGAAAAAGTTTAGTAAAAGCACAAACAAACAAACAAAAACAATGAAAAAAGTGTTGCCAGATCCACTGTTTTCCTCTACTATTTATTTACTAATTTATTTATAAGTTTTATCTTATAATAAAAATGTATTTTATAATTTAATGTTGAATGTTGTTTTTTGTTTTATAAAAAAAAAACTAGTCTTTAATTGTATCTTTATTTCTTTGTAATACAGAATCACACATTTAATTAAAATGTTAACACACACACACACACACACTGTCAGAGTAACAGGAGGCAGGCTGTAATATTGATGTGGAAGTAAAGGCTCACAGCGAGAGAAAAGGGACGGATCTCACACCCTTCCTCTCTGAGTGATGTCTCCGGATCGAGCATTATTCTATTTATTCTCCTCTGATATCACCTCGTCTCTCAGCCTCAACCTCGCTCCTGATTTACCTCCTGCACCTCATAACAAGATGTTTCTCAGCACAGAGACACAAGATGGATTTTCAGTTCCGTATAGTTTATAGTTTTACTGTTTTATTTAAACTCAGGTTTCTCTCCTGGACTCATCCAACAGCCAATAAACGGGACGTACCATTTCTGATCTGACGGGGAAAAGGGTTGCTTTTAATTTAGTGTCGCATGTGTGAAACATTTAAGATGTTTAAATTTCTCAAAGTAATTATGGAGTTACATACTGCAGCTGAATCCTGGCTTCTGATTGGTCAGAAAGTGTGGATTAGTTTTCTATAACAGCAGCTGTGATTATAGTGCAGGTTCATACCAATTCTCTCATTTATACATTATTGTTTTTATAGCTCATTCATGCAAATGTTTACAGTTGAAATCTTTTTTTTTTTTTTGAAGGAGTCTCCAGTGTCAGAGGTAAAGCATGAGTTTGTTCAGTTTCTCAACAAAATGACAAGCTGTGATTTTTCTCCTATCAGCTGGTGAGGGATAGAAATGGCTAAAAACTACGAGAATTCATGACTTAAATCACACAAAGTGGTTCAAAAAAGTGGAATTAATCACATTGGGGTGTGCAGTTATAGGAAAATAATCAACATATACAAGCATAATAAACAGAATAGAAAAATATTTCATATAAAAATGTAATTAAAAATAAAGACACAAAAATCATTAACAACAAAATTAAACGAAAAAAAAAACATTAAATAAAAATAGGTATAAAATGAAAGAAAAAAATTATTTATAATAAAATAAAATTAACAAAAGAGGAAGAAAAAATACATAAAATCAACAGACTAAATCAAATATAATAAAATACAATAAAATTAATCTATCTATAAAAAAGTCTATAAAATTGAAAACATTTTAATAATATGTAAAAAAAAAAATGTATTGAATATTTTTTGTTGGTCTTAGTTTTAATCATAAAACCCAAATTTAGTTAAACAAAATAGAAATATAAGTTTATATATAATGTACAACAGATTTTGCTTGGGGAACAAAATAAAGGAACACTGAAAAAATATGAAACGATGAAACAATAAAAATAAGGAGGGAGCGATCGTAAACATCTGGAATGAAAACGGTGTAAAATGTGTAAATGAGGTCCTGGGCTTCAGAACTGCAGTCAGTATATAAATGTGAATAAAATGTAACACTAAGAAATCCTGATAACTATAAATTAATAAATGAATGTGGAACCAGGAGGAGGAAACATTTTCTGACGTCTCAGAAGCGTCTCAAGCGGAACCGCTGTTGCGATCTGAAGACTCGTCTGAGAGCCTCTGTGTGTTTATGTAAAGCCTGGGATTAGATAAAGGTCAGCAGAACTGAATAAGATCCTGACGCTGTATATCTGCTGCGTTCATGTCTTTTGCTTTGAGCATGTTCACATCGTATCCCGATCCTCCGAGTGGAAACCCACGCTTTTGTTTTTCTTCACGCGCTCGTGAGATCGCTAAGCTAAAAACTGATTCAACCTCGACGCTTATCTACAGACCGCGCGCCAAGAGACTGAAAAACTACATCGATTAATACATACATATAGACATAAACACTACAGTACAGAGTAGAAAATCTGTAGGAATTTTGTAGTTTAGTTGGATGATGAGCTGCTAGTTTTGTTTAGCTGCGTGTTTTAGTTTGCTGATACTGTCGCTATTAGGTTCTTAAATAAAAAGAAATAAAAAAAGAAATAAAAACACACATTAGGATGGAAGGAATTCAATGTCTCATCGTGTCTCGTCTCTTATTTTCCTCTTTTTCCTGAACTGATAGTAAAAAATTGTGTGTGTGTGTGTGTGTGTGTGTGTGTGTGTGTGTGCATGCGACCTGCTCGTGTGAAATAAACAGCAGAAAACGAGGATTCGGTTCAAGTCTGGAAATGAGAGCATTTTGTGGCTCAATTTTCTCCTCCCTCCATTACTCGCACTCATTTCTCGCACATTTTCTCCCCCATTCCCAATCACACACTGTGTGTGTGTGTGTGTGTGTGTGTGTGTGTGTGTGTGTGTGTGTGTGTGTGTGAACACACGGTGCACATCTGCGCTACTGATTTCCAGCAGTCATGATTTTTTTTTTCTCTGTGTTTTTCTGCTTTCGTCTCAGAAATTGAACCGAAGTGTGTTCTGTGTGTGTGTCAGTGGATTTTCCTGACCTTGGTCTTTTAGGATTAGCACCTGGGTTCTTCCACAGGAGTGTGTGTCTGTGTGTGTGTGTGTGTGTGTGTGTGTGTGTGTGTGTGTGTGTGTATTTTCTCCACTTGGTAAAGCCATGAACATCTACAGCTTCCTAAAAAATATCTCTGATTCATTTTTATAAAAACTTGTATGGATCTTTATCTCTTATGGTTTTGTTTTTTGAATCGATTTTTGAGAGCTGAGAAACCGTGTAAATAAAATCTCAAATACCTCAACGGTACATCTAGAACTCAGCTTCAATACATAAAGGTTTCCATAAATATGTTGTTTTTTTAGCATGTCTTTGACAACTGTTCCAAGTTCCTCTACTAGAAACTTTTCCAAGAACTAGAAATCCTTAATTACCCAATGAATCATTCCAGAACACTTGAAGAACCCAAGTGTTTTCTAGTGGAGCATCAAGAGCTAAAAAACCTACAGCAAGATTTCATAGTTTGTACCCCAGTTTCTCCTTTCAGAACTTTAGGGTTCTGTGGTTTAAGGAATCAGCAGCACATATTAGCAACACGTAGGGCAGAAAAGGTCTTGAAGGTTCTTTACTGTCCATATAATGCAACCCTTAAGGTGCTATCTGAAATCCTAAGAGAATGTTCCTCATCAGAAAATCTTCTAAGCTACTTTAGGAGACACTCCTATGAAAGTGAGATTCCTGTAAAATCAGAACGCTCAAATGTTCTTCTGGTTTCTTCGAGAGGAACATTTCTGAATACACACACACACACACACACACACACACACACACACACACACTTGTGTAAAATGAAACATATATGTTGTAGGTTCTAGTACGTTCTCCAGGAAGGTTCTAACACGTCTTTATGCTGATAATTGAGTCACTAGTTCTGTCTCTCTGACCTCCATTACTGTGTGTGAACTTGTTTATTCTTCTCCCTGTTCACTTGACTGACAGCTGTGAGTGACTGAAGGGTCTCGAGACACTCGAAAGGCTGTGAAATGAATAAGAGACGATTCAGACACCGCAAGATCCCAAAGTCTGAGTGAACTGACAATGAACCCTGCTTTCATCAGTTAGCAAACATTAATGCAGTATTAAATGTTTCTCAAAAGAAATGGCACATAACAAAACTAGCAAGTGACCAGGAACTAGCATGAGACAAAGCAGTAGGAGGTGACAAAAAAACGAGCAAGCTAAATCAAATTACAGTTAGCATAATCAATAATAAAATAATAAGCTAGTGAGCACAACCTAATCTTGTAATTAGAAGCTAAACTTTCAATCAGAAGCTAATCTAGTGATCAGAAGCTAATCTAGTGATCAGAAGCTAATCTAGTGATAAGAAGCTAATCTTGTGATCAGAAGCTAATCTAGTGATAAGAAGCTAATCTTGTGATCAGAAGCTAATCTAGTGATAAGAAGCTAATCTTGTGATCAGAAGCTAACCTTTCGATCAGAAGCTAATCTAGTGATCAGAAGCTAACGTTGTGATCAGAAGCTAATCTTGTAATCAGAGGCTAGCTTTGTTTCAAGAAGCTAACCTTTCGATCAGAAGCTAACCTTGTGATCAGAAGCTAACGTTGTAATCAGAAGCTAATCTTGTGATCAGAAGCTAACCTTCGATTAGAAGCTAATCTAGTGATCAGAAGCTAATGTTGTAATCAGAAGCTAATCTTGTGATCAGGCGCTAACCTTGTGATCAGAAGCTAACCTTTCGATAAGAAGCTAACTTTGTAATCAGAAGCTAATCTTGTGATCAGACGCTAACCTTGTGATCAGAAGCTAACCTTCGATCAGAAGCTAATCTTGTGATCAGGCGCTAACCTTGTGATCAGAAGCTAACCTTTCAATAAGAAGCTAACGTTGTAATCAGAAGCTAATCTTGTGATCAGGCGCTAACCTTGTGATCAGAAGCTAACCTTCGATAAGAAGCTAATCTTGTGATC
Source organism: Silurus meridionalis (assembly GCF_014805685.1). Lineage (NCBI taxonomy): Eukaryota > Metazoa > Chordata > Actinopteri > Siluriformes > Siluridae > Silurus > Silurus meridionalis. The sequence goes on along the minus strand of NC_060888.1, from coordinate 27,805,502 downwards.
AGAAGCTAATCTAGTGATAAGAAGCTAATCTTGTGATCAGAAGCTAATCTAGTGATAAGAAGCTAATCTTGTGATCAGAAGCTAACCTTCGATCAGAAGCTAATCTAGTGATCAGAAGCTAACGTTGTGATCAGAAGCTAATCTTGTAATCAGAGGCTAGCTTTGTTTCAAGAAGCTAACCTTCGATCAGAAGCTAACCTTGTGATCAGAAGCTAACGTTGTAATCAGAAGCTAATCTTGTGATCAGAAGCTAACCTTTCGATTAGAAGCTAATCTAGTGATCAGAAGCTAATGTTGTAATCAGAAGCTAATCTTGTGATCAGACGCTAACCTTGTGATCAGAAGCTAACCTTTCGATAAGAAGCTAACTTTGTAATCAGAAGCTAATCTTGTGATCAGACGCTAACCTTGTGATCAGAAGCTAACCTTTCGATCAGAAGCTAATCTTGTGATCAGACGCTAACCTTGTGATCAGAAGCTAACCTTTCAATAAGAAGCTAACGTTGTAATCAGAAGCTAATCTTGTGATCAGACGCTAACCTTGTGATCAGAAGCTAACCTTTCGATCAGAAGCTAATCTTGTGATCAGACGCTAACCTTGTGATCAGAAGCTAACCTTTCGATCAGAAGCTAATCTAGTGATCAGAAGCTAACGTTGTAATCAAAAGCTAATCTTGTGATCAGAAGCTAACCTTTCGATAAGAAGCTAACGTTGTGATCAGAAGCTAATCTAGTGATGGAGTAGTTTTAAGCTAAAGCTAACAGGGAAATTGAAAGCGAACCCTAACTGTATGTACGCTACACTTAGGAAATAAACAATCTTAGATTAAGATATACTTGAGTCAAGGAGCAGGCTGTCAATCAAGCCTGATTATTACAATGCTAGGCCCCGCCCATAAACATCACCACATCACAAGAATCTTCATAAAAGAATGAATGGAGTGAACTGGTTCTGATTAGTGTGTGGACGTTGTTAGCCTGCAGGAAGAGGTCATGCTCGTGGAGGACAGCGTTATTAATGTCTTTACTTAAAGGTCGATGCAATAACGTATATTTCTCACCAACGTCTCCATTCCCTCAGAGATCACGAAAAGGACATGTTAACCCAGTGGAGGACATGGATCTGCTCCTCTGAGGAACATGTCCTGCTTTCTGCACTTAAAATACATTCAGTGTGCCTATTCATCCTAACACACACACACACACACACACACACACACACACACACACACACACACACAATAAAGAAGGAACCTGAACTTTGGAGACCAAAGACTCAGCTAATGGCTGCAGAAAGAAGAACATCTGCCAGACTTCTGGTCTTAGAGGTTCTTAAGTGTTTTGATAAATTAAGGCATCAGTGTGAAACATATCTGAATAAAATTATGATGCAGATTCCACACCTTTATAACTAATATTTAAGAGATTTAGGCCACACCTCCATCACTCTGATTGGCAGCTACATGCCACACCTCCTTTATTAATAATGACATGTGCAGAGGCCACGCCTACTGGGATTGGAGCTGAAGATACTGAACTTCAGAAGATACACATCCCTCAAGCTATGATAAGACAGACCCTTGTGGACATGGTACAGATGGATTCACAAAATTCACAGTTTGGTTCCTCGGATTTAACGTCACGTTTCAATTAAACTGTTTATTGTTTTATTAATAACGCAGTTTATTATTATTCATATTTCTGATCAGCATTTAAACAGTTTACATTTTACATCAAACCATTTTTAATAAAATGCCTGCTTAGTAAATAATATATAAAATTATATTTTATAACAATTGATAAAAAATGTAATAAAATAAATCAATTGGGAAAAAATAGTTTTTTTAATTATTTTGATTAAATTGAGTCATCAATTGGAACAAATTAAATAGATTAAATAAATGGAAAATTCTAATTAAATAGTTTACATTTGTTAAACCCAAATTGGGTAATACAGATGTGTAAACAAGTGTGTGTGTGTGTGTGTGTGTGTGTGTGTGTGTGTGTGTGTGTGTGTGTGCACTTAACATTTTGCTCACTCAGGAACTTACAGTTTAATTAGATCATGAAGCCTAATTCACACACACCCAGACACAGACACACACAAACACACACACACGTACACGTACACACACACACACACACACACACACACACACACACACACACACACACACACACACACACACACACACACACACACACACACACACACACGCGATACAGCAAAAGCACAATGAGGAACAATGTTACAAAAGTAAAATCAATACTGACAAGCAAAGTGAAAACAGCAAGAAAGAAAAAGACAGAGGAAGAAAAAGAGAGAAAAAGAGTGTGTGTGTGTGTGTGTGAGAGAGAGAGAGAGAGGGGGGGGGGGTGGGAGGGGGTGGAGGGAGAGAGGGCACTTACAGATCGATAAGCTGTAGATTCTGGAAGAGCTGCCAGGAAAGAGTAGTCAGAGGGTTCTTGGATAAATTTCTGCAGGAAACAGAAAAGAGAGAGGAAGTGATGTGAACAGGAGTGTGTGTGCGACAGAGTGATGAAGAGAACACTAGAGACGTAAACACCACTCCACTGTGGGGGAGAAAAGAAAAAAAAAACACAGAAAAAACGCTGCCTCGACAGCACAATAAACACACTCGGCTATTTTCAAAGCAACAAATTAAACGGAGGCTGTGAAGGTTTCGGGCTTCTAAAAGGCAGGAAATTGAATCCAATAGAAGAGACGGAGATAAGACGTGTTTCCATCCTGCTGCACCGCAGAAATAGACCTGCAGCCTAACGTATTGGGACACCACACTTCCCCGGCCAGAAGTCTTTTGGATGCAGGAGCATGAAATTTTCCGTTCACTTGAACCAGGAGACCCAAAACCTGTTCCAGCATCACAATGCACCAAGTGAGATCCATGAAGATCTGCGTTACCTGGGTTGGAGGATGTGGAAGATCTCATGCTGTAGAGCTCCAACCCTATTGAACATGAATGACTGCACCCCAGGAACGTCCTCATCTTCTCACCTTCTCCACTACCTGACTTCACTAACATCCTTTCATCTGAATAAATCTCACACAAATAGGGGTTTATATTATGGGTATTTATTTGGGATGTATGTTTTAGGGTATTTATTTGGGTATTTTTTGGTATTTATGTATTTATTTAGAGGAATATATTCTCTGGGGTATTTATTGGGAAGATATATATTTCTGGGTATTTATTTGGGGTATATAATTGTAGATTTATATTTAGGGGCAAATATTATTTGGGGTATCAATTTTGGGTTTATATTTTTGGGTGTTTATTGGGGTATAAATTCTGGTGTATTTATTTGGTGTATTTATTTGATGGTATTTATTCCATATATACTCCAGAAATCTAGTGGAATTTAAGATCACTTTTAATCTGTTTTTATAATGGACATTTTCTCAAAGCAGCTTTACGCAGATAAAACAGTAAGAAGGTCATATAGAAGAGAGTTTATTGAATATAACTTTGTATTTTCTGTTCCTTATAATTGTTCGTCTCTGATGATTGAGACAGTGGTGACTGTGGTGAAGGAAAATCTCCCCGAGATGGTATAAGGAGGAAACCTTGAGAGGAACCAGACTCAAAATAAAACCCATCCTCATCTGGGTGGCACCAAATGTCCATTCATTGTAATGACATTGTTGAGGTGTGAAGTAATATGTGTGTAAATGCAGATCTATTCATGGCAGAACATCTTCCCAGAAGAAAAGATGTTATAAAAGCAGCAAATAGGAACTTTGGGATGTTCAAAAAGCAGAAACAGATCTGATATAAAGAGAATATAAATATATACTGTATATGGCATTTCTACACTGTAAACTCAGAGCTAGAGTTCCTCTGGCGGTTGTTGATTAGCTGCGATGGCATTAATAATGCAACCGGTTCATTCGAAGCACAAAATGTCTAATATTCAGAATAAATGTGTTTGCTGAAGGCAGCAGGCGTGTCCCGAGTGACGCTCCGGTTCATACGAGGCGACGGAAAAATGTTAAAGCAAAAGCAGCCACTGTTACTAATGCAGCTCGTGGTTGAGCGGAATCTGTTACCCACAATGCACTCCTGGGAAATTCCTGGAGTCGCAGTAGACGAACTCTTAATGGTAAAGTATAATAACATAAAACAAAACTTTTTGGAGAGTTGCTGTGGAGTCAGAAAGAGTCAGAACTGTTCCGAAGTGTGTAAGATCAAAGACTCGCCCTCGGGGTCCGGAACCGTGAGCGGGAAATGTTCCACTAATAGAACCTGTTTGTTGATTATTAAGAAATCAGCCGTCATTTTGAGATTCTTATCTTGCTATATGAACATGTGCTCATATCTCATTCTAACTTCAATACATCTCATTTTCCTACTTTATTATCTCGTTATTTCAAATGAATAACTTCAAACATGTCACCAGTTATTATCACTCTTTTACTTGCTAGCTTTGGTTATCTCATGATTTTCAAATATTATCTCGTTACTTCAAGACAGCAATTTCCTAATACTCATTGTTTGAATTAAATCAGTCATTACTTTAATTACTACCACATTGATCTGATATTATCTCATATTTCATGTCATTATTGTGACATGAGATAATAATTTTTCATTATTCAATAAAACTGTCCTTCATTTTGCTCCTTGTTTATATAATAATAATATACTGTTTTATTCTAACTTATCTTTATGTTTTGATTATTTTATCTCTTCTTCTTCTTCTTCTTCTTCTGGCTGCTCCCATTAGGGATCTGCACAGCAGATCCTCCGTCTCCATACCCCCCTGTCCTCTACATCTGCCTCTTTCACACCAACTACCTGCATGTCTTCCCTCACCACAACCATAAACCTCCTCCATGGTCTTCCTCTTTTCCTCCTTCCTGGTGTCTCCATCCTCAGCATTCTCCTACTGATGTACCCCATGTCCCTCCTCTGCACATGTCCAAACCATCTCAATCTCACCTCCCTCACCTTGTCTCCAAAACGTCCTACATGCTCTGTCCCTCTAATAAACTCATTTCTAATCCTGTCCATCGTCGTCACTCCCAACGAACATCTCAACATCTTCAGCTCTGCTACCTCCAGCTCCACCTCCTGTCTTTTACTCAATGCCACTGTCTCTAAACCATACAACATCTCAGGTCTCACCACAGTCCTATAAACCTTCCCTTTCACTCTCACAGATACTCTTCTATCACAAATCACTCCTGCTATCACTCTTCTCCACCCACTCCACCCTGCCTGCACTCTTTTCTTCACTTCTCTAACACACTCTCCATTACTCTGCACTGTTGACCCCAGGTACCTGAACTCCTCCACCTTCTCCACCTCTTCTCCCTGTAACTGCACCCCTCCACTGCCCCCCTCTCATTTACATACATGTACTCTGTCTCACTCCTACTGACTTTCATTCCCCTTCTCTCCAGCGCGTACCTCCACCTCTCCAGGATCTTCTCCACCTGCTCCCTACTCTCACCACAAATCACAATATCATTAACAAACATCATAGTCCACGGAGACTCCTGTCTTTCAACCTGTCCATCACCACTGCAAACAGGAAAGGGCTCAGGGCCGATCCTTGATGCAGTCCAACCTCCACCTTGAACCAGTCTGTCGTTCCTACTGCACACTTCACTGCTGTCACACTGTCCTCATACATGTCCTGCACCACCCTTACATACTTCTCTGACACACCAGACTTCCTCATACAATACCACAACTCCTCTCTCCACCCTGTCGTACGCTTTCTCTAAATCCACACACACACAATGCAGCTCCTTCTGACCTTCTCTATACTTCTCCATCAACATTCTCAAAGCAAATAATGCGTCTGTGGTGATCTTCCTCGGCATGAAACCATACTGTTGCTCACAGAATTGTATCTCATCATTATATCATTATATCGACATTATTATTATTCATAGCAATTTTTATTTGGATTCAGTTTGCAGTGGAATTCAGTTATAAGTCTTGGTCCCTAACAAGGTTTTCCAGATCTTCTTTAATTCAGTGATACGTTTCTATATTGTCCATATGCTCCATCTGATTCTCCACGAGGCTGTGCTGTAGCGCGATCGTAGCATGAGAAGTAAAATCCTCTGATTATATCACTATTGACAAAGCCTGAGTTTATTATATAAAAAATAAAAGCATCTCGCTTGATAACCCTCTGGTGATGGAGATAAGCCCTTGTGCTTTGCGCATGTTGTGGGACAGATGCTAACGCTCTCCTCCTGACACCGCTTTACACTTCAGCTTGTTTCTATAGCAACATCAAGGTTCTCCTCTCGGCTAACTGTAGTGGCTCGAAGTTCTAAAAGCTAGCCGTGCTGCAGATCGCCGGCTTCAGAGCGGTCGCTCGCCGCATGCTAATCACTTCGTTTAATAGTTCACACGATTAAAAAGCCATCCTGAGAGAGACGCGGCGGGTTTTTTTTATTTTTACTGCTAATTTTCGGAGACCAAATAACCAGAAATGATGCATATTAAAAGAAAAAGCCTTTTTTTTTGTACATTTCAAGTTCTGTGTTTAGGGGTATTTCTTTTAGATTTTCATTTTCACTATATATGTATGGTAACTCAGTGGTTAAGGCTCTGGGTTGCTAAGGGAAAGGTTGGGGGTTCAAGCCCTGGTCAAGAAGAAGGTATGGCCAGGCTGCCACTTTTGGGCCCTTGAGCAAGGCCCTTAACCCTCTGTGCTCCAGGCGCCGTATCATGGCCCATCCTGCTCTGATCCCAGCTTCTAAATAAGCTGGGATATGCGAAGAACAAAATTTCTGTAATGTATATATGTGACAAATAAAAGCTATTCTATATATATACTGTATATATATATATATATATATATATATATATATATATATATATATATATATATATATACTGTATATATATATATGGATTTTTTTAAGGAATTTAGTTTGGCTATTTATCAGGGGTATTAATTTGGCAGTATTTCTTTGGCAAATATATTATGGGGCAATTTTTTGGACTAAATAATGCAAGGTATTTGATATATTTTGGAGTATATACCCTCCAAAGGATATTTGGGGCATATTTTTGGGTTATTTAATATGGGGGAATTTATTTGGGGTATTTATTTTAGTTATATATTTTTGGGGTATTTACTTGGGTTATATGTTTTAGGGTGTTTATTCGGGGTATTTCTCGAGGGTAGTTTTTGGGTGTATATATTTTGGGGTAGTAGTGAATTTAATACATTTAAAGACAAATTTCTGATAGCGTGAGTGTTTTATTCGTTTTACACATCAGCAATAAAACAATAATTATTACAGTTTGTAGTTTATTCATAAACACATTTTTTACATATTTAGTGTTTGGTGTTTTTTCTTAACATTGTAAACATTTTATTTTATAATCAGTTATGGTTATTTTATTTATTTATTTTTAAGAAGTCTGCCACCATTAACCTTTTATGAGACTATAACAGTTCCCTGGAAAGCATAATGGATGAAAAAAAACACTGAATAAAAAAAATATATTAAATTTTACATTTAATAAAAAGCAAAAGAAGAGAAATCAGAAGGAAATAAAAAATAGATCATTCATCGCTACAGAAACCCAAAAGATGAATAATTTGACTGTTTTGCTGAACATTTGTGGAATTTAGACGAAGTGTGAAAGTATTTTCTTTCCTTCAGACAGAAAAATGAAACCAGTTTGTCATCATGAATAGACTTTAATAAGTTCTTGATGATTTAATGGAACATTGTTCACTCTTTTCACGTCGTATTTAAACAGAGTCACGTGTCTGTTTTGTCCCATGCCTTCCTCGGGTTTGAGAAAAAAAAAAAACAAACAGAATAAAAACATCACTCAGAGATGAGAGACACAAAAAAAACTAAAGGGAACGGCGTTAATCGGGGAAGAGCGAGCGACGTGAGCGGAGGAGTGTGGGAATCTTTTCTTTCCCCAGAGGAAGTAAAAGCTTCCTTTCAAACTGTCAAAGAGACGAAATCAATTAGAAAAACGGCTGAGAGAAGGAGAGAGAGAGAGAGAGAGAGAGAGAGAGAGAGTGAGAGAGAGAGTGAGAGAGAGAGAGAGAGAGAGAGAGAGAGAGAGAGAGAGAGAGAGAGAGAGAGAGAGTGTGAGAGAGAGAGAGAGAGAGGTGAGAGAGAGAGAGAGAGAGAGAGTGAGAGAGAGAGAGAGTGAGAGAGAGAGAGGAGAGAGAGAGAGAGAGAGAGAGAGAGAGAGAGAGAGAGAGAGAGAGAGAGAGAGAGAGTGAGAGAGAGAGAGAGAGAGAGAGGTCAGAGAGAGAGAGAGAGAGAGAGAGAGAGAGAGTGAGAGAGAGAGAGAGAGAAAGAGAGAGAGAGAGAGAGAGAGAGAGAGAGAGAGAGTCAGAGAGAGAGAGAGTCAGAGAGAGAGAGAGTGAGAGAGAGAGAGAGAGAGAGAGAGAGAGAGAGAGAGAGAGAGAGAGAGAGAGAGAGAGAGAGAGAGAGTGAGAGAGAGAGTGAGAGAGAAAGAGAGAGTCAGAGAGAGAGAACGAGAGAGAGAGAGAGTCAGAGAGAGAGAATGAGAGAGAGAGAGAGAGAGAGAGAGAGAGAGAGAGAGAGAGAGAGAGATACATGTGTAAAATTTTGTAAAAGTTTCTAGGCACTTTTTTTAAAATTATTTTAATAAATGTATGTAAATGAATGAGTTTCTTTAAGCAGGAAATTTATCTTGTGTCTAAACTGGTGCTCTGCTCCCAATTTCCTACAGCCTACAAAGTGCACAAGGATTTCAGCCTTCCCCTGGGATAGAAGGCTACCCGCTGGAGTGCATTGTGGGTATTTGAGACTGGGCTAAAATGCTAGAACTTTAGACTATTTTTCAGAATTCTCCATGTCAGATGGAGCTCACTAGCAAAATGACGCGAGATTTTCCCATACAATTCAGTGTTCCAGACAGAGTTTGGAATACTCTGTTATACTCTGTTATTCCGGAATATCGTGCACTTTGGTATTCTCTTCATCACTGCATACTGTACACTTCAGTATTCGCTAACTGAAAGATTCCATGCAATTCAGTATTCCAGACAGTCAGTATTCCAGACAGTCAGTATTCCAGACAGTCAGTATTCCAGACAGTCAGTATTCTTTGCACATATCAGTATTCAGATTTCTCCTCTTATATTTTTTAATGAAGTCACTTTATTTTCCCACAAACATCAGTATTCTTTACACTGCAGTATTCCTTACACCAGAAGTTCATTGAACATCAGAATTCCATATACTTCAATATTTTTTACAAGTTAGAAATTCTTACACTTTATTTTTCAGTAAACTTCAGTATTTTAGAATAGGATGTTAGACTTCTGATCAGAAGGCTGTGAGTTCAAATCCCACCACTACTAATCTGCCCCTGCTGGGCTCTTGAGCCTCAACTGCTCACGTGTATGAATGACATAAATGATGTAAATGTAACTTTAGTATTCCCGTCACTTTAGTATTCCATAAATGTCAGTATTCCATAAACATCAGTATTCCCTACATTTCAGAATTCTGTACTTTTTAGTATTCTGAAAAACTCTAATAGGTTTTTACTGCTGCATCATCGACAGCATCCTGACCAACTCATCACTGTATGGTACGGAGGCTCCACTGTGTGTGAACGTAAAGCCCTGCAAAGGCTGGTCAAAATCGCCCAACGCATCACTGGCACCCAACTACCCGCCATTAAACACCTTCACCACAGCAGATGCAGAGCTCACAACATCATCACGGACTCTTCACATCCCAGTCATAAACTGTTTAATCTCCTTCCATCATGAAGGAGATACAGGAACTTACGCACCAGAACCAGCAGGTTCAGGGACGGCTTTTTTCCCTCCACCATCACCATCACCTCCACCATCACCCTACTGAACTTTACACTACACCTATAGATCACTGTATAAACACTGTATAAACACTGTATAAACACTGTATATAGCCTCTGTACAGTTATACATACAATGTATATATTGTCATTTTTATACCCCTCGTTCTCAACACATATTGTACCTCACATCCATCTGCACTAATATTTCATATTCATGTGTGTATATATATATGTAGTGGACTTGTTTTTTAGCTTTTGTATTCCCTACACTTTAGTATTCCCTACACTTCAGTATTCCCTACACTATTCCCTACACTTCAGTATTCTCTACACTTCAGTATTCTCTACACTTCAGTATTCCCTACACTTCAGTATTCCCTACACTTTAGTATTCCCTACACTTCAGTATTCCCTACACTTCAGTATTCTCTACACTTCAGTATTCTCTACACTTCAGTATTCCCTACACTTTAGTATTCCATACACTTCAGTATTCCCTACACTTCAGTATTCCCTACACTTCAGTATTCTCACACTTTAGTATTCCTACACTTCAGTATTCCCTACACTTCAGTATTCTCTACACTTCAGTATTCTCTACACTTCAGTATTCTCTACACTTCAGTATTTTCTACACTGTAGTATTCCCTACACTTTAGTATTCTCTACACTTCAGTATTTTCTACACTTCAGTATTCCCTACACTATTCCCTATACTTTAGTATTCCCTACACTTCAGTATTCCCTACACTTTAGTATTCTCTACACTTCAGTATTTTCTACACTTCAGTATTCCCTACACTATTCCCTACACTTTAGTATTCCCTACACTTCAGTATTCCCTACACTTCAGTATTCTCTATACTTCAGTATTCTCTACACTTCAGTATTTTCTACACTGTAGTATTCCCTACACTTCAGTATTCTACACTTTAGTATTCCATACATGTCAGTATTTCCTACACTTCAGTATTTCCTACACTTCAGTATTCTCTACACTTCAGTATTCCCTACACTTCAGTATTCCCTACACTATTCCCTACACTTTAGTATTCCCTACACTTCAGTATTCCCTACACTTCAGTATTCTCTACACTTCAGTATTCTCTACACTTCAGTATTTTCTACACTGTAGTATTCCCTACACTTCAGTATTCCCTACACTTTAGTATTCCATACATGTCAGTATTTCCTACACTTCAGTATTTCCTACACTTCAGTATTCTTTACACTTCAGTATTCCCTACACTTTAGTATTCCATACATGTCAGTATTTCCTACACTTTAGTATTCCATACACTTCAGTATTCTCTACACTTCACTATTCCATACACTTCACTATTCCATACACTTCAGTATTCCATACACTTCAGTATTCCCTACACTATTCCCTACACTTCAGTATTTCCTACA
>NC_060888.1:27721768-27789268 GCF_014805685.1 Silurus meridionalis | reverse complement strand
GAATAGTGGATTGTGATTGGCTGGAAGGAGTTCAGGGGTGAATAGTGGATTGTGATTGGCTGGAAGTTCTGATTGTTGAACATGCAGGTAGTTTGCGTTTGTCAGTTGAATCTAAACGAATGCGCTGCTTATAAACACCTGAAACCATAGTAACATCCAGATTTCCTCATGACCCTACTAAGCTCCATGGAGGAGTTTTGCGTGTGGTGGAATTTCAAATCGAGTTGAAACACAAGATTAATTTTACAACCTGGAGAAGAAAACGTTTAAATGAGAAACAGGAAAACAGCACCAGGAGTTCACTTCAACAGCTTCATTATTAATCTTTCACTTTGTGTTAAATCTACATGTAAATAAATGTCATTGCCCTGCACTATTTTATCTGTGTGTGTGATTCGGAGCAGCAGAATTGAAGATGTAATGAGTCTTACATAAAATAATGAAAATGAAGCGTTATTTTGATCCAGTCAGTCAGTTTTACTCTGCAAACATCAATAACAGCTTGAAGTTCTTTACCTCTGCATCATGCACCAACATCCTGTAACATCCCACACCTGAGTATCAAATGAATAATCAAATGTGCACAATAACATACATTTTCCAGAACTTTCCCCTTTTACTCAATATCTTCCCAGTCGGTTGTTAAATTTGCATAATTTTTGTTTGTTATTTAGCGATTTGTTCACTTTTTTCTTTGGAATTGTTAACAAGCAGGAGGTGGAAAGCAGGAAACTCAGAGCCAAGCACACGGTGATGTCTGAAAACTTTCAGGAGCTGAGAGGTTCATGTTTTATTCAGCAGAGTGTAAGTGACAGAATGAAGCCATTACACAGTGCTCGTGGATGAAACCTGAATCTCCAGAGTGGCCAGTTGGATGGAAAAATCATTGCAAATGTTTGCTTCAACAATTTTACAGGCGATAATAATCATGCATGTTTTTTCTACCTAGTGTAGAAACTTTATCCTTAAAACTTTAGCTTCGAAACCTAAAACCCTAAAGTACAGTACAGACTGTAAACCTGCGCACTACAGATGCCTTTTACTGTAATGCTCAGAATCGTGAAAGCAACAGATATCACTCCATTTACGGGAGACAGTATTATCCAGAGCGACTTACAATTATCTCGTTAATACAGGTGAGCAGTTAAGGAGTAAGGGCCATACTCAGGGGCCCAGCAGTCAAAACCTTCTGATCAGAAGTCTACAGTATGTATGAGTTCAAATATATTCAGCTGCGTTAATGAATTAGTTTTCTCATAATCTGTGCATCATTTCTTTGTTGTCTCAGATGTTTTTAAAGTGAAGCCACTTTCTGCTCTGTCCAAGCCTTCAGCTGACTGTGAACGAGGTCGTAATAACGAAATGAACAATGATGAAGAAGACTAGGGAGTGAAATGGGTCTGATGCAGAATCGTAATGAAGATTTACTGTAATCACTTTGGCCAAAGGTTTGTGGACCATTAGATTGCTATGTGCTTCTTTTTGAACATCTCATTCCACATCTAGTCTCCATTTGCTGTTATAATAACCTCCACTCTGTATGGGAAGATGTTCCACCAGATGATTTTGTGGACTCATTTAGCCACAAGAGTGTTAGTAAAGTCAGGTAATGATGGAGGTGAGAAGGTAAGGAGGCCTGGGGTGCAGTCAACATCCACATTCATTCATGTTCACCAGAGTTGGAGCTGTATAGCAGATCTTCCACTCCATCCCATGGAACGTAGATCTTCATTAAGCTGGCTTTGTGCACAGGTTAGAACAGGTTTTAGTCTTCAAGTTCAAGTAAAGTGAAAAATTCATGTTCCTGCATCCAGAGACGTCCTGTACAATCATGTGCCTCCATCTTTGTGTAACGGATGGAAAAGCCAGGTGTCCAAATACTTTTGGCAATACAGTGTATTTATTTGATTTTTTCGTGTGCAGTTTGTGTCCCTTTTTGATTGCTAATGTATTTGAAAGTTCGCTTGTCGCTCTTCACTTTCTCTTCACATCTTCAGGAAATGTTTCCTCCACCAATCTATCCATCACGAAAACAGAAGCAAAGCTGCGTATCCCAACATGCCGCAGTGCTCTCAAGGTGCCCTCAGCATGTTTGCTCCTCTTCTCTTAGATTTTAACTGATGTGAGTCTGAGCATCATGAAGGAAAAAAATCTCCTCTGTGGATTTTAGCAGCTCATTAATAAAAATAAACACGTAATCTCCGAGGTCTCGTTTCATCCAGCCTTCAGTCATGCCGTCATGCTGCCGGAGAGATGGAGCTGTGGCTGTTTTTTCTTCCTCCACACACGTTTTCTTTGTAAAAACGCTTCTCAATTTCCCTCTGGATGCAGCACTAATTGTCTCATTAACGATTTTTACCCCGGCAAGATTTACAACTTTTTGAAAGGAGCTACAGTGGGGTCTGAACGTCTGAGACCTGCAGCAAAAATACATTTTTGCTTCATTTGTTGCCAAAAAAAAGGAATCAATGCGAAATTTGATGCAGTTGATATTATTCAAGAATAGATTAGATCTGTTTTTATCCCTGCGCAGAAAAACTGCATCATTAACCAGATTTCTCATTACAAACTGCAGCAAGTGTTGCAAGAGGTATTTTCCAGACTCTTCATTACACCTTTTCGTCTTTACTGCTCATATTTTTACTGTACTGCAGTGTTATAATACTGTAAATATCCAGTGAAGGCAGATAATAATCTGTTCTGTTTCACGGACTAAACGATCCTCTGTTCTGTGGTAAAACTATGTGGTCCTTGTACCCATATCTGAAAATCTTAGGTGTCTACCTGCATGTCTTCACTCACCACATCCATAAACCTCCTCCGGTCTTCCTCTTTTCCTCCTTCCTGGTGTCTCCATCCTCAGCATTCTCCTACTGATATACCCTATGTCCCTCCTCTGCACATGTCCAAACCATCTCAATCTCACCCCCCTCACCTTGTCTCCAAAACGTCCTACATGCGTTGACCCTCTAATAAACTCATTTCTAATCCTGTCCATCGTCGTTACTCCCAACGAACATCTCAACATCTTCAGCTCTGCTACCTCCAGCTCCACCATACACTTACATTACATGAGCAACTCTCGGGTTAACAACCTTGCTCAGGGACTCAGGAGTGAAAGCTTGGTGTAGCTGGGATTTAAACTCATGACCTTCCTATACAAAGTGAAATTGGCTTAACACTAGACTACCACCTCTCAATACAACTATACAACAACTATTACTTAATAGGACAAGTTCACTAAATGTAATAAGGTCCTAGTGCTGATGCTTGAGGTTAGCTTGACATACGTATATTACCCAAACTAGCACTGGTTTATTAAAGGCAGACTGGTCCTAGTACCCTTTTATGGGGCTTAATAACAAGGTGTATCAGGTGATAAATTAACAGGTAATAAAAGGTAAATAGGTCCCAGTACTTATACTTGTAGTTACCATGACTAGAATATATTCCTGAAGCAGCATAGGTTCACTAAAGGTATACAAGTTTTAGTGCCCTTATTTTAGGTCACAATGGCAAGATGTTTCAGGTGGAAAAGCAAAAGTGAACTTGGGGTTACCATGGAACTAAAGACTAGAATATTATGTGAAGCAGCACTAGTTGAAAAAAGTGTCGTACTACCCAAACTTGGGGTTACAGTTGGAAAGAGTTACCATGAATAGCATGATTTTTAGAAGATACCAGAAGAAACAGATCAATGATATCTCTCTAAAGTAAACAAGTTTAAGGGATTGCAATAGCAAACTGTATCAGGTAGAAAAGAGAGAGTTCATGAAGCGGTAATTAAGTTCTAGAACCACTGAGAGTTTCCTGAGTGTCAACTTTGACTATGCCTCAAGGAATAACTACCTTTAAAGGTACCCTCAAGAGCAACAGTGCCTCCCCCCCCGATAGTGTGAGAAGGATACAAAAGCTCTGCTGTAATGTTGGACGAGTTTCACAGATGACTCAAACGTGTCCTGCTGACTGACTGACTTTGTGTTGAACTATAAAAGGCAGAATAATCTGGCATCTCCAAAGCATGTGGAGCTGGAGGAGTACCAAAGTCTGGCATTGTTGGTACAATATCAAAGACTGATATACTGCTGCTCATGCCATGAGGTCCAATTGGTCAAGATTCTATCTGAGAATCATTTTGAGCCATTTATGGGATGCTGAGATGTTCAGTGCACGAGTTACAGATGGTTCTAAATTCTGTGGAAATGATAGGAATGATCACAAATCCAAACCTTTGACTCAAATGATTTCTGGAGCCAATCCTTTCATGCAACATGGTTCTCCAGTCAGCCTCAATTTCCATTTCTGATCAGGAAACTGCAAATTTCTTTGAGCATTTCTTCTCTATCTTACTTGTTTTGTGCCGACTTTTTTATTCCCAACTTCTTTCAGCACAGCTAAATTTATTTTCTTTGTTTTTTGTGCCTTTTCACCAAACAAATCTTACAAAATAAACCCTTCAAAGATCAGTTTATGGCAGCCCCCCAGTTTTTCCCTGCCTCTGGATAACTCATATATTTGGTTTTCTACAGCCAAAATGTACATTCTCCTTTTATTGAATGGTGCACTGACCTGCAGAATTGTACCTTCTGGGCTAATTTGATTGATTTGGATGGTGTTTTCATCAACACCTCCTGTTTTCTATAGAAAACACTCCTAATATAGTGTAGGATTTTAGTTGGTCCATTAGCAACTCTGAATTTCCCTGAGGCGAAGTATGTGCATGATGCATAGCCAACGATACGATATATTAAAGATGCATATGAAAGACATATGACGTTACTAATGATGCGATCCGATTCCTTATATTACGATGCAGTGCGATCTGATTTCCATTCGATTCAACACGATGCAGTTTAATGCAATACGATGCAATGGAAAAATATGAGGCTCTGCAATTTAATATGGTACAGAAAGTTCACTTTTATTTCTTTGTTAATTTTAATGCATGGCCCTTTTACAAATGAAATTAAACCAGACTTTCTTTTTCTGTTGTGTCTCCAGGAAGATGCAGCTCTACCTCTGCCATGTTAATCTCTTTTCCATGTGACTGGACACGTCTTTTATGCCGATGCGAAACGGTAAATCTTTCCATCCCAACCCCGGGCATGAACGGGTGCATGGTGTCCTGTGTGGATACCTGTTTTGGACGAACTCTGCCTTATGATTAAGGACGTCTCCTTGTGTGTAAATGAGTAGTATCTTCTGAATAGAACTTAAGTCTGAAGTAAGATCTGAGTTCTGACTTACCAATGTATTAAAATTCTTATTTTTAACAAATTCTCTTTTACGTCTGGTTTCTTTCCAGGTTCTCTCCTTAAATCATCTCCTCATGACTGTCACATCTGGCTCATTCATTCAAGTTCTAAATCCACACCTGGATTTTCTTTTGTGAGAGAAATGAGAAAGGATACTCAGAGAATCCACCACTACACTGTTACATTTCATAAATCCGCCCACTGCTTTCCACACATCCTGAACTCAAAAGTCCTACCTGACACTGACCTTCTAATGGGCTTGTTACCAGTTTGCACCTCGCTAAAAGGCAAAAAAAAAAACTTTTTAAAGAAGCTGCACCTTTGGCCTAATGAGTGATCATTAGTGAGACTGACCAAGACAGCAACTCTCAGGATACACACCGTCTCTATTTCCTCCAGCGAGGCTCTTCTAATGATGTGCTAAAGAGGTTTCCTCTACGCCTGTTGGATCTGGCAGCTTTTAAAAGAACCTCAAGATCGTTTTTTTTTTTTATTCACACAATGAGCCTGCCCCAATTTTCTCTTATTTTTTCTTGTAAACTATACACACACTGTAAATATAAGAGAAGGCTCTTTGTCAGTGATGGATTATGGGGGTGGAGCATCGCAATGAGGACAAAGAAAGGAAACAATTAGTCGACAAAAAAAATTAGGATGCCAAATTGTCAGACAATGGCCCTGACCTTAATACTACTCCTTCAAGGTCAGAATCGAGCGTAACTCAATTAGCAATTTATCCGTTTTAGAATCCATTTTTTCATCCATCTACATTGATTTATCAAATACTGCTCATAAACTGTGAGAGGTTTGAAAGTGCTCAGCTCCCGATACTGAGAACTGGTCACATGTCTAAAAACTCTGTCCCCAAGTGTAAGCCTCTCATTAAATAAACTCCGCCCCCAAGAAAGAGAACTCCAACCCCAAGAGTGAAAACCTATATATAAGACAAACTCCACCAAAGAAGTGAAACATCTCTATTTATAAAAACTCCACCCCCGAGAGTGAGAACAATCATATATTAGACAAACTCCGCCCACAGAAGTGAGAATGTCTCTGTATTAGACAAACTCCGCCCCGTGAGTGAGTGAACACGTGAGTGAACAGTCCTTACAACTCTAGCTACATCCAAAGTTTGAATAATCAATTAATCCAGGATCAATATATAATACAATTTTATTTATTAAACAAAATATTGCTCACAGATATTCCGATTTTTCTTCAGCATGGTGCAGCAGGTTCACGTCTTTCGGCTCGCTCTGAAGCTCCTGCGATAACGATAAGAGCCGTCAATCATGAAATTAGGACTGCCAGTTGGAGGCCGAGATCTTGCTTCTTCTGTCATCAGCTGTCCATCACCGTCACAGCATTTGGCATAGGAAATACTCTGAGCAACACGCAGAGAAGACACGGGACTGACCAGCAGCGTCATCTTTATCTACAAGGTTCAACATGGATCATTTGTGCTCCTGAGAGACTTCTTCTCTACACTCAGAACTCCGTGATGCTTCTCTCTGAAACTAGATGCATGAATTCCCTTTTCGAGTTCGAGCGCATGTTTTCTTAATGGATACTTAAATGAGTAATCACTCAGAGACGTCATGGAAGGTGGAAGCTCAGTGAGTAAGATGTTGGACTTTTGATCAGAAGTTCAAGGGTTCAAATCCCATCTGGGCCCTTGAGCAAGGCCCTTAACTCTCAGTTGTTCAGCTGTATTATTGAGATGACTGCAAGTCACTCTGGATAAATGCGTCTGCCAAATGCCATAAATGTATATTGACACAATTATACACTATATGGACAAAAAGTATTTGGACACCTGAATTTTGCAGCCATATGTGGTTCTTCAGCAAGCTATGAGCACAAAGTTGGAGACACACAATTGTATCAGATGACTTTGGATACAAGAGCATTATACTTACCCTTCACTTGAACAAGGAGGCTCAACCATGTTCCAGCATGACAAAACCCCAGTGTACAAAACCAGCTCCATGAAGATCTGCTTTACATGGTTTAGAGAGGAAGATCTTGAGTGGCCTGCTATAGAGCTCCAACCTGATTAAACACCTTTTTGGGATGATTGTGAATGCTGACTGCACCCCAGGCCTCCTCACCTTCTCACCTACATCAGTACTTAACTTGTGGCTGATGAACACAGATGTCTACAAACACACTCCAAAATCTAGTGGAACATCTTCCAGGAGAGTGGATGGAAGTAGAAGAGCAAATCGGGACTAAATGTGGTAGGTGATGCTCAAAAAGCACATACCGTACTGATGACCAGGTGTCTGAAACCTTTTGGCAAAATCATTTATTAATTTATTAACATAATACTATTATTATTAATAATGACCAAAAAATACGTTTTCAAAAAGAAACGTCTTAAAACTATGACACCGACTTTCATCCTCCTTTCTTTTCCCATTGAAAATAACAGAACAGTGGACATGCGATGTCTTAACTGATGTCTGGATTGTTGCTCGTTGAGGATTTCAGAGCCAGAGGTGAGCAGACGTGAGCTTTTATGGATGGTGTGTATGAGAAAGGCGTGAGGCTGCTGTTGATCACCCGAGCTGTGGGTGTCACTGATTGACTCATTGATTTGTATCTGTCCAGGAGCAAATAGTGAAAATAAAATTCCTATCACGGTTTAGTCAGACTGTCATTTTTGCTCTATTAGCTCTGCGTCTGATATTTTTCATTAATTTCAGAGTGTGTCAGAGTCTGTTTACCAAACGAATACACACGGGAGACCGAGGAGGCAGATGAAAGATAAAGGGAATGTTTGACTTTTCGGCCTTTCGTGCCAAGCAAATACGGACGATGGAGTCGGGTGGACGTGACAGAAATATCACACGTACATACACGTATTCACAAGACTGAAACTGTGTGTGTGTGTGTGTGTGTGTGTGTGTGTGTGTGTGTGTGTGTGTGTGTGTGTTCTTTCGAATCAACCTTTAAGAAAACTGTAAAGCCACCAAAGACACCATTGTGCCCTCTCTCTTCCTCATGTCTCACTCCATCATTTCTCTCGTCTCTTCATCACTCTCCAGGGTGCTTCCTCTCCTTTCCTCGCTCTCCTCTCTCTCTCTCTCTCTCTCTCTCTCTCTCTCTCTCTCTCTCTCTCTCTCTCTCACACACACACTGTGGAGTGCACCACCAGCGTCTTCATTAGGACGCTCTCCTGCTGAGGACATAAGGACTTCAGGATGGATCACAGGAACAGAATGAACAGCAAAGGATGCCCTCAAAGAAAACTTATGACTGAGTGGACAACACAGAGGTGTGAGGGATGGAGGCTAATGGAAGCCCAGAGTAGAGCTGAGATTTTGGCCCATTTCATAACAATAATGATACTTTTATTAGCGTGTTAACCGGAGCAGGGACGTTGTAGAGTTAATAAAAAAATATCTAAATCCATTGTGTTTGAAGCTGATACTTGTGTCAGGAGAGAATCCAGTGATGGACAGTAATGAAGTAAATGTAATTTGTCACTGTACTTAATTTCCATCTGTAACTTCACTACATTTCAAAGTCAAATATTTTACTTTTTACTCAAATAAATAGTTTTGCAGGACATTTAGAGAAAAATAAATGAGGAAGAAACTCCAGACTCGAATTTACCACAACACACGTGACCTCATTTACACCATTTTATTAGAGTAGTTAAAAGAAGGTTTTGTGTTGATGATGATTGTAATAGAAATCAATCAGTGTTTGAGTCTTTAATATCATTCTATTAATAGATCAGTGTGCTGAGAGTCACATTTGAGTCTTTACACAGAAACTGAGGTGATTAAGTGAAGAATCTTGTGATAAAAATAAAAACAGGAACATTAGAGTTATAATAAATCACTACTTTGGACACTGAAGTACATTTGAAGGCAAAAACGTTTGTATTTTTACTCAAATGAAAGTTTAAAGGGACATTTTACTTTTACCGCAGTCACATTTTACTGAGTGTCTCTACTTTAACATGTATTTATTTTATATAAAGGAATTATTTTACAAATATTTGACAGAACATTTAAGCATCAACTGGAGAGAAATACAGTACAATACAGCAATACAAGAGCTAGTACATGTTTACTTCATGATCATTGATGGCCTTTCATGGATCATTCTACACTGTGGTGCCATTGTAGGTCAATTACTGAAACAAACAAGGATTAATGTGCTGTCGATTCATAATCTCAGAGCATAGGACAGGGGCAGCTCAATGGTTAGAATGCTGTACTGAAGGTCATGTGTTAAAATCCCCCTACCACTTAACTGCCACTGTCGGGCCCTTGAGCAAGGCCCTTAACCCACGTGGCATTGGACATGTCCAGCATTTGTTATAATTACACCAAAAATATTTATTTGCGATTAATCTCATGATTGTCATTAGGGTAACGTATTTAATCGCAACTTAATTGCACATTTTATCTGTTTTAAATGTACCTTAAATGAATAAATCTCAAGTGTATAATACTCTAATCAACATGTAAAATATTAATGCTTTATGCAAATGTATGTTTATTATTAGTGAAACCAAACTAAATGTTTTCAAGTAATTTTGGTATTTTAAATGACGTAAATCATCAGGACATCAAAAAGAACGTTTGTTATGTTTCCAC
This sequence comes from Silurus meridionalis, assembly GCF_014805685.1. Classification (NCBI taxonomy): domain Eukaryota; kingdom Metazoa; phylum Chordata; class Actinopteri; order Siluriformes; family Siluridae; genus Silurus; species Silurus meridionalis. The sequence goes on along the minus strand of NC_060888.1, from coordinate 27,779,397 downwards.
ACGGACGGTTTTAATTGCCGGATGTGTGCGTCATAGCAAATTTTGGTTAAAAATTAAAGAATTATTTGGTGGAGTTATTTTTTATTGTTTTTTTTTCTGAGTAAAGAAAGGACGTCGTGAATAAATTTGTGTTGCGTCGAACGTTCTTTTATATTTATTTATATTTTTTATAAAAATTGTCAAACAGATTGCAGGCTGCGTTAATCGCGCGTTAATTAAACGAGTGCCGTTAAAATGTGTTTGCGTTAACGCATTATTAAAGTGTTTATTTTGACAGTTTTAATTATAATACAATATGAGTTATACAGTTTTAGTTTGTGTAACTAATATGGAACTGCTATACAGCGATAGTAAGGTCGGTTATAATCTATGCACTGGTTATTGTGAGATGGTTATCAGCCTAAAGGCAGGACAAAATACTCTCAGACCAATTACCAATTAATAAAGTTTCCTCCAGGGAAATATAGAATAAATATAGTCATGCTGTTGAGGGACCAATTCAAAGGCATTAAAAACCCATTGTATTACTTATGTAGATAACATGGTCTGAACTCAATCCTGATTAGATTGTATTTGAAATGTAATATGGACCAGAAACACACAAAATTCTGATACACAATCAGCTATTTTAGAAGATTATTTCCCATAAATCATCCATATTTCTGCTGGACGTCTCAGATTTTTGCCGGTTAATAAGGAAAATCCTGGCAAAGTTAAAAGGCTTAATTCATGTCCCAACCAATGAAATCCCTCACTCTAAATGAGTGCATTATTATCTGCGAATCCTCAAACGACAATTACTTGCATCAGCATTTCAGTCCTGCTCCTTAACATTCTTTCATCTGCACACAGCTCATTAGCGAGGCTTTCTGAGGTTACAGCAGAGCCGGAAATTCATTTAAATATGCAGAATACATGTGAAAGTGAAAGATCTCATGGACCAAAAAATCTGATCGAGGTCAAAGCTAAGGTTTCTGAGTACTACTAATGCCCGAGATCAGAATGATTGACAATGGACCTCGTTATCCAATTAGGCAGGTCTTGTTCCTTGATCGACAGCTTCAGCTGACATCTCAATAATGATGTTTTAATTTGAGATGCATGCTGAAATGGAACGATGAGGAATATTTTCTACTATTGTGCTCACATAAGCCAAAGGCACATTTATTGTATCAGTAACAGTAAAAGAAATATCGACTCTCCTCACGTAGCAGCTGCTGGATATTAGCTGCTAGTGAGTTCATCTCCATCAGACTAAATATTATACTGTGTATTTTAACCAAATTGTTGATGCAGATCTGCAAATACAGGATCTCAGGAGCAGTGTATGACCTCAGTAGGATCTATGGAAAGTTATAGTAGAACGATTACAAATCATATGTTGAGTCATTGTGAAATGTATATAGGACAAATCTAAAGTCAGGACAGATGTAAAGCTAATACGAAGATATTATAAGACCATCATAGAATCTGTGAAGTCATTGAAGGACCTATAAAGGGTTATGTTATAGCCAGTACTAGATCTGTTTGTAGGGCCATTGTAGGTCACTGTAGGGCAAATGTGGCATCTATGTAGGGTCACTGTAGGGCAAATGTAAGATATATGTAGGGCCAGTGTAGGACAAATGTAGTATCTATGTAGGGCCAGTGTAGGACAAATCAAAAGATCAATGAAGGGCTATTGTAGGACATATGTAGCATCTATGTAGGGCCAGTGTAGGACAAAATTTGGATTTATCCAAGGTGACTGTAGAACAAATGAAGGATCTACTGTACAGTATATAGGGTCACTGTAGGACAAATATAAGATCTATGTAAGGCCATTGTAAGATGCATAAAAGACCAATGTAATCCATTGTAGGACAAATGTAAGGTCTATGTAGGATCATTGTAGCAGAAATGTAGCATCTCCTTGGAGACATTGTGGGAAAAATGTACATTCTGTACAAATGTATTTTGTGAGACATTGTGGGACAAATCCAGTGTGACAATTACAGGCAAATGTATAGAACCCCACTTAGGGTCATTATGTACAATTTAAGACTCATGACGATAGAAGGCCAATGTCTGATCTATGTAGAGACATGAGAGCTGAACATTTTGGCTAGAATTAGAAGTAAAATCATTTTAAAGGAAACTTTACATTGGGCTGTAAAAAGATGTCATTTGGCCTCTTCTCCTTACATCATAACCCCCTGCTTTAAATATTAAACTGAATTTCTGCAACTGTCGAGATGATAAATATGAACATTGCTGTGGTTAATGTAAACGGATAGAATGGTCTTGAAAATTGAAAGATTTGCGTGTAATGCTCCTCTGATGGTCCGAAGCTGCCACAGATAATCCACTGCTTGTACTGATGTAATGTTTGGCAATGTTTGGCTTACAGAAAGAAAGCTGTCTGTGGAGGTGTGATGGCCAAACCACTCCAAGTTGACTGAGCGATATTGAGCGTGATGGACGTTCTGAAAGCGTTTCATCATGAAGACATCAACATGGCCTCTCAAATCCCTGCGCTGTGCTAAAAAGGGAACCGGCTGCCCCTTTATCCTCAAGCACTTCCTTTCTATCTCTCTTTCTACTGCTCTTCTCTTCTCTTCTCGTGTGTGTGTGTGTGTGTCTGTGTGTGTGTGTGTGTGTGTGTGTGTGTGTGTGTGTAAACCCCATCCAAGCCTATGGCTGTCAAAAAAAAGCACCCTTCTCCTGACACATCTCTGACAAAGGAGCCAATTAGCTGGATCTCTCATGGTGCAGGCTTGTTCTCCAGTGAATCAAGGAGAGCTTTTATCTTCCTCTACAAGGACACGTCTTGCTACAGAGCGTGGACACTCACGCTTAGCGATCCAGGCCGAGGGTTTGGAGAGCGACAGGAGAACCCTCGATTTTTTTTTTGTACTACTTAAATATTGAAGAAATAGAGATGCGGCGTACGCGTGTAGGTTTTTTGGGGATTGGAAGCTGATCACTCGAAACCTCATTCAACAATCTTCAACCTGAAAGTGTGATCTCATAGAAATGCTTCTTAACCATCAACATCTCCATATTCCATCCCTGGAGGAGATACACAGTGTGCTCTCCTGAAGCTCTTATTGTTCAAGATGTTTATTTGAAACAGAGCAACTTTCAAAACAACTACAAGGTACCTCAGGTATCTTCATAATCTCATATATATTAGTGTCATATACATATATGTTATTCATGAATGTGGCTAGTTAGCGATAGAGAAGAACGTAGTTAGCTACAGTGAGCTAGATGATGGTCATGTATGTATGATATAATCTAAAATCCTGAACATCTGTATTGCCGGTGTAGGACTTATATGGGGTTATCATATGACCAGGATGGACCAGTGTAGGGGAAATATAGGGTCTGTGTAGGGCCATTGTAGGATCAATGTGTTTTAGGACCAGTGCAGGATCATTGCAAGATGTAAGATCTTGGTTAGGACATTATAGGATTAGTGTGGGTCACTGAAGGACTAGAGAACGGCCATCAAAAGATCAGTGTCAGGCCTTTAGGACAGTTGTAGGGTCTATTAGCTATTATAGCAAACATGTATGAAGTTAAAATGAGAAGTGTAGGATCTATATATGGTCATTGTAGGGCCATTTTAGGATCTATTAGGGCCAGTGGGGTAGCGGTGTAGGACCAGTGTAGGACCAGTGTGGCCAGTGTAAGACCAGTGTAGGACCAGTGAAGGGCCAATATAGGACCAATGTAGGGCCAGTGTAAGGCCAGTGTAGGACCAGTGTAGAGCTAGTGTAGGACCAGCATCAGGCCAGTGTATGGCCACTGTAGGGCAGCGTAGGATCAGTGTAAGGCAAGTGAAGGGCCAGTAAAGGGCCATTGTAGGACCAGTGTAGGACCAGTGGAGGGCCAGTGTAGGACCAGTGAAGGGCCAGTGTAGGAAAAAAGTATCGTGTATGAACTGCTTTTGTAGAAAACATGTTTAAATATAAAATGACATTGATGAATAAAAAACACTTGTTAACATATTCTTCTACAATAAAAATACAATAAATAAACATGACAAGAAGACAACACCTTGACACATTTTTTAATCCGTCACTGGAATTTTTTCCCGGACTCGTAACACCTCCCTGTGTACAATACCTAGCATGTGATTATAACAATACCACTTTATCTGTTTATATAAGCCTTTTATCTAAAGGGGATTTTCAGTTGGTGTTTATCGTATCTTTGTGGCCAAATAAATAAATAAATAAATAAATAAATAAATAAATAAATAAATAAATAAACGCTGCTTATTGCTGAAAATAACCAAAATTACATACAATAATTCTGTTTTTATTTTATATGAACTACATTACAGATTCAAACTGAGTTAATGGATTTAAGCGTGTGTGAGTGTGTCACTGCACTGGTTGTTTGCAAACACACACACACACACACACACACACACACACACACGCGCCTGCACACATGCACGCACATATGCGTGCATACACAAGTGGTCAGAAAGGACTCATCAAAATAACCCATAATCTCACACTGAGCCATTCAACCCACACATCCTAACTGCTAATACACACATATACACACACACACACACACACACACACACACACACACACACACACACCCACACACAAACAAATATATACACACAGCAGCTTGTATTGTGGGAGTAGGGGTGAACGCGAGCTTGACTCAGCCCACCGAACCCCCCAACGGCGTGGGCCGAGCCGTCTCCATGGCTACGCGGGCTCCCACTTTAACTCTGTGTGTGTGTGTGTGTGTGTGTGTGTGTACAAATATAAAAGTGTGGGCAGGATTTTAGGAGGCGGTGTGTTTGTTTCGATACCTTCACATCCCTCTGCTCTCGACAGGATAAAGATAAAGACTTGGGAATTTCTTGGTGTATTGAGTTTTTCTTCACTGTACTGTTTTATTTCTTCAATAACGATCATCGTTCAGTAACGAGCACGAACCTCCTTCCGTCCATTTTACCTCGGCTGTTCATGTTCTCAGAATTGTGACACATTTACATTTAGACCACACCCCCCTTCGGATCCTGCACTCTGATTGGTCATTATATCAATGTGCTCTTTTAATTTATATCTAACTGTCTATCTGTCTGTCTGTCTATATGTCTGTCTGTCTGTCTGTCTGTCTGTCTGTCTATCTAATTGTCTATGTGTCTATCTATCTGTCTGTCGATCTGTCTGTCTGTCTGTTTATCTTTTTATCTATCATCTTCATGTCTGTCTGTACAACCATTCATTTTTTATGATTTATTTAAATAAATAAGTTTTTATTTTTAAATAAAATCCTGATTCTTTTCATTTTTAACATGTTTAGTTTCCTCTCTCGCTAAAAGCTTGTCCTAATCTAATAACCGAACTTGACTCCAATCTAAACCGAGTCCAATCTAAACCAAGTTATTCTCCTCAACCCAAATCATTGTGCCAGGACAGATCATTTTAGGAATTTTTTGATCATCACACAATTTACAGATGAATGATTATATAATAATAATAATAATAATAATAATCATTATTATTATTATTATTATTATTATTATTATTATTATTATTATTATTGACGCTGTGTGCTGCAGCTGTGTATATTTTCTTACAGATGTAATAAAAACAGTACATTTCTACACTATATTTTGTCTCAGTGACATTGGTTTTTGACAGGACAGCTACGGTAGAAAAACAATGCCACACTCATCCACTCCCTCTCTCCCTCTCTCCCTCTCTCCCTCTCTATGTCTGATTCCTCCACTTGTAGGCTCAGAGTCATTCCAGAACACACCTCATAAACACTTGCTGATTACAGCTCAAACAACGGCGGCAGAAACCTGATGCAATCGCGCTGGAGGCAATTACTGCCGCAAATATTCTATCTGACCTCCGGAGATGAAGAGAAACTCTGTGTGTGTGTGTGTGTGTGTGTGTGTGTGTGTGGTGGGAGACAGGTACGATAAGGGTCATGCGAGGGAGGACTCAGAATTTCCCAGCATCCTCAGCACCGGCTGGTGCATTACCATAAATCAGACAAGTAAAGATGGAGGGATGAAGGAGAAAGAGATAGAGAGAAAAAAAGGGGGGGGGGGTGGAGAAACCTCATTCTATAAATAATGATTATAACACATTTAAAACAAACCAGAAAAAAGTGATAATCCCTCAGTAGGTCATGTGACTCAGTATCGATCCGATAAAGTCCGATTCCAAACTTTTGCACAATAACAAGAAATGGTAAATGAGTGGGCGGGGCTTAAAGCGTTTTAATACAGTCATTTAATTAGACATAGGAGCTCATGAAGAAATATTTTGTTTCCACACGAGGATGGAAAACATTTTGCTTATTACATGATTAAAATAATTACGATTGGATTTAGATTAGATTATTAATAAAGCTACAAGATTTTGAACATATTCACATTTATATTTTTTCTTTTTTTTTAATATATATAAGAATATTTTTCTCTCCATTTTAGCCTTCTGTCCACACTGAGACGAAGTTTTCAGTCAACAAAAATGTGGATACATTTGGAAGTTTTGTATATATATATATATATATATATATATATATATATTAAATTATATGTAGTTGGAGATTTGGGGTTAAGGGCCTTGCTCAGGGGCCCAGAAGCAGCTTGGTGTGGCTGGGATTTGAACTCATGACCTTTAAATCCAAAATCCAATGCCTTAACCATTAAAGTAGAACAGAGATAGATTGAATGACATCCTGGATGTTCAGGAACAACACAGTGACAGACAAACTGAAGACCTAAAACACTACAGTACAGACCAACCAGGTCCTGGTGGAGAAAATGTATCATTTGTAAACAAAACACTGGAGGAAACCGAGCAAAAGTGGACTGCCACACTGCAGGATGAACTTACACCATGGTAGTACAAACTCAGGAGAGATGCTGCTTCAAGGAAATACCTGCTCTTAATCAGGTGAAGACTGAGATAAAAAAATCTCTGGGGTTTGTTCTTTTTTATATTTTGGTAATGGAGGGATGCTGGTGGAGTTTTTGTATATTTCTATTTATGATAAAAAAAAAAAATACATTTAAAGTGTTTTAAAAAGTCTTTCTCTTGTCCTCTTTCTCGTTCTTCTACATGAGTTTGTGAAGAAAAGAAACAGTTTGTCACATTAGAGAAAACATGCAAAAGGGCATAAAGTCTCCTGAAAATGTCAAACTGTTTTACTGTTGCAAAACTCTGACACTGGAGACTACTTCCATAACCAATCAATAAATCTCACCTCGTAATATTCATGAAGATTTCAGATTTTAGTGGTATGAAGGTAAACAATCTCTTAATCAAAATAACCTTCTGTATCTGCTCTTTCTCCATCATTCAACATGTAAAGGCTTTGGCATGGAGGAGTTGGTGTTAAATCGATAATCTTCACAGATGCTCAGCTAATTTATGAGTCTGGTGTTTTAATGTTTTCATTTATAATCATACTCTTGGTGTCACCCAAATTAGGATGAGGTTCTCTTTTAAATCTGGTTCCTCTCGAGGTTTCTACCATCTGAGATACCATCTCAGGTAGTTTTTCCTTGCCACAGTCACCCCAGTAAATGTCGTTCTATAATTCCTACATTGTGTAAAGCTGCTTTGAGATGATTTGAATTGTTAAACACATTATAGAAATAAAATGGAACAAAGTTGAACTGAATTGAATGGAATATAAACCTGCACCAGGGTCAGAGCTGCTCTTCAACATCTGACCAATCAGGATCCAGAATTCAGCAGGATTGTGTTAAAGTACAGATTGTGTTGTTTGAAAAGAAATGCGTTTTTCTTAAATATATTTTTTATAAATACATAAATACAGACGTCCCGTGTGCTGTAGCAACTCAATTAAGTGTAATCTACACAAGAAAACAAAAAACCTGAGTCATATCGACACAATGAAAACGTGGGAAAAAACCCGAACCGGTTTCCTTCAGGCGAAAAGCTCAAAGGACACAAACGATAACGAGACACGTGTGTTTGCAAAATAACGTTATGCAGAGCAGCCTGGGACTTTACAGTCAATAACGGAGCTAAAAACACTCGCGCCCGCCGGCTTAACAATAAAACAAATATAATAAGAAAATCACAGAGACGGCAACATCTCTAGGAAATAAACAATGCGCTCCTCCTCCTCCTCCTCCTCCTCCTCTCCTCCTGCCTCCTTTACTCTTTTCCCTTTCTCGCTTGTTTTTCAGGAAAACCACAACCTCGGTTTATTCAGTTTACTCATTTATTCAGTTTAAAGATGAATATTTCACCTGCTGTAATGTGAGTAGATGCAGTTCAGAACAACAAGGAAACAGACAGAAATAAACAGATAAGAACAAAAAAAAAGCGAGAGAGAGGTTGTTCTGAGAAAACAAAAGCTATGTAAATGCCTAACAACCAATCACTGATCACTATTGTTCACAACAGCCAATCACTGAACACTACTGCCTTTATCAACCACTCACTGATCGCTGTTGTCCTAAACAACCAATCACTAATTACAATTAATCCTAACAACCAATCACTGATTGCTTTCTAATGATTACTGTTTTCCTTAGCGCCCAATCACTGATCATTGTTCATCTTAACAACCAATCACTGATCACTACTGTCTACCACAACCAATAAATGATCACTGTTTAAAAAAAAAATCACTGATCACTATTGTCCTTACTGACCAATCACTAATCATATTGATCTTAACAACTACTCACTAATCAATAATGAAAAAAACCACTCAATGGTCACTATTGTTCACAACAACCAATCACTGATCACCACTGCTATTGTGGACTAATTACTGATCACTATTAATCCTAACAACCAATCACCTATCACTTCAGTTCAAAACAACCAATCACTGTTCACTATTGTTTACAACAGCCAAACACTAATCACTACAGCCTTTATCAACATTTACTGGTGACTGAGTGTGTTAAGGAACTAAGAGATTGGATGACCCATAACTTTCTACTTTTAAATTCTGATAAGACTGAGATTTTGCTCATCGGCCCAAAAACTGGTATACAGACGCTCCAGCATCTCAACCTGCATTTAGACGGATGTTCTGTAACCACTAGTTCAACGGTAAAAGACCTGGGTGTTATTTTAGACAGCGACTTGTCTTTCAAAAATCACATCAATCAGGTTACAAAACAGCCTTCTTTCACCTTAGAAATATTTCTAAGCTAAGAAATATGTTGTCTATATCCGATGCAGAGAAGCTCGTCCATGCGTTTATGACCTCCAGAATAGACTACTGTAATGCGTTACTAGGTGGATGTCCTGCTTCATTAATAAACAAGCTTCAGTTAGTCCAGAATGCAGCAGCCAGAGTTCTTACAAGGTCAAAAAAATATGATCACATAACCCCGATCTTATCGTCCCTACATTGGCTTCCTGTTAAGTTTCGAATAGACTACAAACTATTACTTCTCACTTATAAAGCACTAAATGGTTTGGCTCCGTGTATCTATCCAGTCTTTTAACACGCTACAATCCGCCACGCCCCTGAGATCTCAAAACTCTGGGCTTCTAGTAGTTCCTAGAATAGCAAAGTCCACTAAAGGTGGTAGAGCATTTTCACATTTAGCTCCTAAACTCTGGAATAGTCTTCCTGACGGTGTTCGGGGCTCAGACACACTCACCCAATTTAAGTGTAGATTAAAACGTATCTTTTAGCAAAGCCTACACATAACACACATCACATCATAACCTTGTGCTCCAGAACATCTGATCACATGCACATTATCAACTTGTGCTGTTAATATCATGAACAGCAGCTACGCTAATTCCTCTCCACTGCTTCTCTTTCTCTCCCCATCCCGAGGCATCCTGAGGTTGCTCCAGCTCCAGTCACCTCCCACCTCGTGATGATTACGGACCTTTAAAGAAGTAGATGCCGAACTCACAAACATCCTGAACCATCTAGAGACGTACCAGTGCCATTTGGATCCCGCTACATGTGTGGAGTTTTGACATTGGACCTCCTGGAGTGTTTAAAGGCTCTGGCATGGAGAAGCTGATGCTGGATCTGTGGTGATCACAAATGCTGAGCTTATAAAACTCGGAGCTACTAACCATATAGACTGTATAAGACTGCAGAAAGAACATTACTTATAATCTTAATTACTCCAGTAATCATGTTAGTTCTCACTCTCCAGTGTTCTGTATTGTTGAAAGATTTATGATCAAACTCTTGATGTCACCCAGATGAGGATGGGTTCCCCTTTTGAGTCTGGTTCCTCTCAAGGTTTCTTCCTCATAACATCTAAGGGAGTTTTTCCTTGCCACAGTCGCCACGGCTGCTCATCAGGGACAAATGCACACCATTCACCATCACTGTTGATTTGTGTAAAGCTGCTTTGAGACAATGTCTGTTGTGAAAAGCGCTATACAAATAAACTTGACTTGACTTGACTTGACAACAGCCAAACACTAATCACTACAGCCTTTATCAACATTTACTGGTCACTATTGATCACAAAAAGATCACTATTGCCCTAATCAATTAATTACTGAACACTAATATTCACAACAACCAATCACTGATTCCTACTGTTTCTAATAACCAATCACTCTTCACTATTGATCCAAATCAATCCAACCATTCACTGATCACTATCTAATGATTACTGTTGTCATTATTAACCAATCTCTGATCATAATTAATCTTAACAACCAATCACTGATCAGTGCTGTCCACCACAACCAATCACTGATCACTAGTGATCCTAACAACCAATCGCTGATCACTATTGATCCTAACAACCAATCACTGATCACTATTGATCCTAACAACCAATCGCTGATCTCTACTGTCCACAACAACCCCTCACTGGTCATTATTGATCTAAATCAATCCAACCAATCACTGATCACTAGTGATCCTAACAACCAATCGCTGATCACTATTGATCCTAACAACCAATCACTGATCACTATTGAGCCTAACAACCAATTGCTGATCACTACTGTCCACAACAACCACTCACTGGTCATTATTGATCTAAATCAATCCAACCAAACACTGATCATTTTCTAATGAATACTGTTGTCCTTAATGACCAATCACTGATCACTATTGGTTCTAGAAACCAATCACTGAACATTATTGTTTACAACAACTAATCACCTATCACTTAAGTTTAAAACATCCAATCATTGATCACTAAAGTTCATGAAGGCCAATCACTGATCATTATTGATCTTAGCAACCAGTTCCTGATGAATAACATTACATCTTCTTCTTCTCTCAGCTTCTCCCATTAGGGGTCTTCACACCTGTCCTCTACATCTGCCTCTTTCACACCAATAACTGCATGTCTTCCCTCACCACATCCATAAACCTCCTCCTTGTTCTTCCTCTTTTCCTCCTTCCTGGTGTCTCCATCCAGCATTCTCCTACTGATATACCCCATGTCCCTCCTCTGCACATGTCCAAACCATCTCAATCTCGCCTCCCTCTCCTTGTCACCAAAACGTTGATGAATACCATTAAATAACATTCGTAACATTTGTGAGAAAGAGAGAGAGAGAGAGAGAGAGAGAGAGAGAGAGAGAGAGAGAGAGAGAGAGAGATGAATGGGTCTGTATGAGAGAAGATGGCAACAACGAGTTTACAGAAATCCAGCACAAAAACATCCTCTCAAGAGACGAACTCGTTTCTGAAAATGACATTTTGGAGCAAAGAGACGAGCTGAGGGGCGAGGAGGATTTAATGAGAGCGCTGCTTCTCCACCACCAGTGGGAATAACCTTTACACCTCCAACCTCCCTTATCATACACACAGACTCCTCTCACATCAGTGGACGGATAAAAACACCCCCACAAAGACAAAGACAAAGAGAGAGATGCTGAGAGATCAGTCCAGAAATCCTCAGCGCAACCTTTCGCTCTGTCGCACATGAAACACGAGCAGAGCCACTTCAAACACTGAGACACCCCGAGCATCGAGAAGCACCTGACCTCTCCATCCACTCGTCCAGCTTTCATCTCAAAAAGTCAGAAACCAGCAAAGGGTTTGAAAATAAAGCAAACAAAATGATCAGGAAATCGGTTTCTCAGGAAATTTCTCTGTTTGCTAATACGGCTAACATTTAGCAAAACTCTCTCATAATCTCAGACAAATCCTCAGATCCTCAATTCAAATGTCATCGTGATTAAATACACAGTTGTGTAACAAATCTTCAGGTTAAACATCATGACTTCCTGTTTCCTGCTTCAAGCTGCTCTTCCAATCTGGGAAGGTGGAGCTTTAGGAGAATCGGTGGTAATGATCTCCATCTGCATATTGTTGTGTAGTTCCTCCTTGTACCTACAAAATGCTTCTGGCTCGTCTTCGTTTGGTCTCCAAAACACCTCTGATTGTGTTTATGGTATCTTCCATCAGCAGGATCCAGAAAATCCTGTGAGTTGTGAGGTAGGGCTTCCACGGATCGTACTGTTTTGTCCAGCAAGTCTCATAGACACTCAATCAGATTGAGCTCTAGGGTTAGGGTTAGGGTTAGGGTTAAGGTGTATCTGCAGAGGGTCTGCAAACATGTTTAGGTAGGTGGTATATAACATCATAGTTAAACTAGTTAAGCCTACATGAACACCAGGAACCAAGGGTTTCCAGCAGAACATCACCTGGAGTATCACACTGCCTCCGCATGCTTACCTTTCTATAGTGCATCCTGGTACCTTCTCTCAACCTGGGCTACCAGAGCTCTTCTGTGGAACATAGACAAGCTTTCGCTTTTTAAGTGCTTTAGTGAACCTTTAGGGTTCATGACCCTGTCCCCAGTTCCTCAGATGTCTTTCCTTGGAACAATTTTGGTAGGTACTAACCCCAGCACAACAGGAACACCTTGAACATCTGCTGATTTCCAAATTCTTCTGACCCAGATGTCAAAAGTGCTCAGATTTTTACTTTAAGAACTGATTCTTCACTTGTTGTCAAATAAATTCCAAAGCAATAACAAACCTCACTCCTAAAAAACACTATGCTTTATAAACCCCACCCCTAATAAACGCCACCCTTAATAAACTCCACCCCTAATAAATCCCACCCTTAATAAACTCCACCTAATAAATCCCACCCTTAATAAACTTCACCCTTAATAAACACCACCCTTTATAAAAATCCACCCTTAATAAACCCCACCCTTAATAAACCCCACCCTTTAAAAATTCACCCTTAATAATCCCCACCCTTATACACCCCACCTAATAAACTCCACCCTTAATAAACCCCACCCCTAATAAACCCCACCCTTAATAAATTCCACCCTTATTAAACCCACCCCTAATTAACCCCACCCTTTATCAAATCCACCTGTAATAAACCCCACCCCTTATAAACCCCACCCTTAATAAACCCCACCCCTACAAATCGCAGTATATTATATATATATAGGGTTGGAGCTCTACAGCAGGAGATCTTCCACTCCAACACAGGGACACTGTCATGCTGGAACAGGTTTGGGTCTCCTACTTCATGCTCCTGCATCCAACAACATCCTGTACAATTGTGTATCTCCATCTTTGTTCAAACGTTTTAAAGAAGAAGCACATCTGTGTAGAAACGTTGTGTCCCAATACTTTTGCTCATGCCTTGTGTGTTAAATAAGCGAGAATCTCTTAATAATTGCTATGAATGAGTTTCACTCAGTCAGTAAAAGTGAGACAGGTGAGATTAAATGTTTAAATTGGGAATTTGTGGCTCTGAATGAAAATTGTGAATAATCTCCGACCCGGTAAATTGGTCGTGACGGCTCCAGCGCCGATGACTGTATCACCTCGAGCTGATGGAGCACTGCTTATTATCATGAGCTCAGGTCGGCCGTTTGGTCCAGGCGAGGGAGGGAGGGCGTGTGCCGGGGAGAAGCTCCGAGTCCGTATCGATCCACATCAGAAGAGCTCATCTGTATCTGTAGGTTAGGGCCCCGGGGTCATTATATTAGCCGTAGGAGGAGCTGATGGATGATGCGATCGTTCCAGACCCGCAGGACATAAAGCACAGGAAATGAGTCAGAACACGGCCACTTCACCACACGGGAGTTCCACAAATCTCGTGGATTTTACAGCTTATAAAAGCCAGTGTGGCGTGAACATGAAAGCCTGCACGTGCACGCAGTCGATATACTGCCTGCGAGAATCGTATCAAAACAAGACTTCGTCGACGTGCGAGCGCTAAAACCAGAGCTGTAAACGTGAAACCCGTAAACACGTCGGGTTACGAGTTTATTACACGGACTCACTGATTACACCGGGCTCTATAAAAGGGGGCGGGGCTGATATATCTGAATTCTGTCTCCTGATTGGTCAAAATGGGTTGATTAAATTTAGCAGATGCTCTTATCTCATGTGCCTTGCTGAAGGACCCAGTAGTATCTTAGTAATGCTGGGATTTGAACTTATTACCTTCTAATCTGAACTCCAAAACACTGAGGTCCTCCAAGTGTCTGTTCACAAAGCATTCTGAACGGAGCAGTTAAGGGATAAGTGCCTTGCTCAAGGACCCAGCAGTAGTACCATAGTGGTGCTGGGATTTGAACTCATGACCATTTGATCCAAACTGCAATAACAAACAGTATAATAAGTTGTTATAACATGAACAAGAACAGGATATAACTCCTATCACCAAACCTTTTACACATAACAATAAATAGATAAAAGATAAAAAGAAAAGATCAAAGAAAACTTCAAACACACCACCTGGTGTTTAGTTCCGTACTCGACAAAAAACTCATTAGGAATGCTAAGGTGAGTGTAAGGATACGGCTAGCACCGAGAGCTATAATGCAGCGCTATGGAATGATTAACTAGCATATTACTCGCTAGTTTGTGTGACAGGAAAGTGTCCAAGGTTAAGTGATGAGGTTTAGCGCTTACTGCCTTAATTACACCTTCCTGTGCATTAGATCTCCATCCCTACGTTCTTCAATATTTCCCGCTCGATATCTGAAATGAAGTATCGATTAACATTTGTGCGTGTCCTTTTCCCGTCCAGCCCGAGCCATGCTAATGACAGGATTAGCTTCAGTGAAGCTACATGTCTACATCCGTACACAGCCGACGCTGTTTTTTTTTTCTTATCAGCATCTGGAACCAATTATGTATATTGAATAAATTTTTTAAACGCTGGCATCTGCGAGATGTTTATTTGCAGCGGACGCAATGTTCGCTTATCTTTTCATTACTGTCATGAGGAGAGAGAGAGAGAGAGAGAGAGAGAGAGAGAGAGAGAGAGAGAGAGAGAGAGAGAGAGAGAGAGGAGAGAGGGATGAAAGCGATGTATCGGCACATACAAATTACCTGCTTCGAGTTTTAAAGCAAAAAATTTTGAACTTTATTCATATTCAAAGATGAATCTCCATCTCTTGGTCTTTTATGCAGCGTAAAGAAGTCACACACACTGACAGATATATTATGCAGACTGAGCACGCACACACACACACCCACACACACGCACACACACACACACGGTGTGCCTCCACCACTTATAAAGCCGCATTCACCCACGCATGTCTTTCAAATGAAATGTCGAGGCAGTTTCAGGTCGTGATGGACGGCTCAAATTGGGCGGGATCACCAGGAGGTGACAGCGAGCGACTCATCATGCTTTTCAGCCAAATTGGGAAATAGCAGACCTGTCACGTTCTCCTGTTTCAACCTTCATTAACCAAATCATCCCTCGCTCTTGGTGCTCCTTTCATTCTCGCTCTTCTTCGCTCACTTCAGCTGGAGCCACCGATCAGACGCTCTGCCTCTTATAACCTTTGTTTAGGTCTTGCATTAAAGAGGAACCTTTATACCACAACAAAACTGATATAAATCAACTGAAGCAGCACTGGAGGAGGTGAAATACATGCAAGTCTGATCCTCATCCTGCAGTCCACATTGTTCTATCATTACTGTTCTACCATTACTGCTCCATCATTACTGCTCCATCATTACTGCTCCATCATTACTGTTCCATCATTACTGTTCCATCATCACTGTTCCACCATTACTGCTCCACCATTACTGTTCCATCATTACTGTTCCATCATCACTGTTCCATCATTACTGTTCCATCATTACTGCTCCATCATTACTGTTCCATCATTACTGCTTCACCATTACTGTTCCATCATTACTGCTCCATCATTACTGCCCCATCATTACTGTTCCATCATTACTGCTCCATCATTACTGTTCCATCATTACTGCTCCATCATTACTGCTCCATCATTACTGTTCCATCATTACTGCTCCACCATTACTGTTCCATCATTACTGTTCCATCATTACTGCTCCATCATTACTGCTCCACCATTACTGCTCCATCATTACTGCTCCACCATTACTGTTCCATCATTACTGCTCCACCATTACTGCTCCATCATTACTGCTCCATCATTACTGTTCCATCATTACTGCTCCATTACTGTTCCATCATTACTGCTCCATCATTACTGCTCCATCATTACTGCCCCATCATTACTGCTCCACCATTACTGTTCCATCATTACTGCTCCATCATTACTGTTCCATCATTACTGCTCCACCATTACTGTTCCATCATTACTGTTCCATCATTACTGTTCCATCATTACTGCTCCATCATTACTGCTCCACCATTACTGTTCCACCATTACTGTTCCATCATTACTGCTCCACCATTACTGTTCCATCATTACTGTTCCATCATTACTGTTCCATCATTACTGCTCCACCATTACTGTTCCATCATTACTGTTCCATCATTACTGTTCCATCATTACTGCTCCATCATTACTGCTCCACCATTACTGTTCCATCATTACTGTTCCATCATTACTGCTCCATCATTGCTCCATCATTACTGCCCCATCATTACTGCTCCACCATTACTGTTCCATCATTACTGCTCCACCATTACTGTTCCATCATTACTGTTCCATCATTACTGCTCCATCATTACTGCTCCATCATTACTGTTCCATCATTACTGCTCCACCATTACTGTTCCATCATTACTGTTCCATCATTACTGCTCCACCATTACTGTTCCATCATTACTGTTCCATCATTACTGTTCCATCATTACTGCTCCATCATTACTGCTCCACCATTACTGTTCCATCATTACTGTTCCATCATTACTGCTCCATCATTACTGCTCCATCATTACTGCCCCATCATTACTGCTCCACCATTACTGTTCCATCATTACTGCTCCATCATTACTGTTCCATCATTACTGCTCCACCATTACTGTTCCATCATTACTGTTCCATCATTACTGTTCCATCATTACTGCTCCATCATTACTGTTCCATCATTACTGCTCCATCATTACTGCTCCATCATTACTGTTCTATCAAACCCACACACAGATCCTTTTCTCTCAATATCCCATGTCACCTGAGCCTCTTTCTCCCAGGGTTTTTATGACCCTAAGTGATTTTTTTCAGTCTTCTGTAAATCCATTATACCCAAATCCTCCAAATCTTTTTAAGTGTTCCAATAGTCTTGTGTTCACAAACTTCCCAAAACCCTACAATTACAATTCTACTTTCAGAAATCATCCATCCATCCATTAAAAAGTCTTTAAGAGCTTCATGTACAAAATGCTTTCATTTTAAAATCCATAACCAAATATTTTATAACCAAATGTTTCAAAAAATCCATTTGATCCCCAATCTATTTTCAGGAATCCTGCATTTCCAGAGTTCAATTTTCCTCATTCCACTCATTCTACTGCATTCTCCAAGTCTTCGAGGACCCACATTCCCATGATCCCACATTCACTCTCCTTACAGGTCAAACGCCTCCTTCTAAAGCATTGCAGTGTTACTTCTAATGTCCTACAACTTCCCATCATCTACTGTTCCATAAATTCCATGTTTCTTCAGTCCTTCAGCTCCTAACGCACTACAGGACCAACATCCAGTAGATTCACACATTTACAAGTTTCGTGACTTTGGATTAGTTTTTTTTCTGAGACACAAAAGTGAAAGAGGAAAAAAATTTCCATTGATTGAATGAACCCTATTCAAACGGTGTGAAGTTTTTCTGCTCGGGAAAAGTCGGAAAAGTGACTCACATGTAGCGCAGGTGTGGGTTTTGGGCGAAGGCTCGAGATTGGATCGTCCTCAGATTGCAGTTCATGATAGTCCTGAAACACAAAAGAACACAAATATTGTTGTTTTTCTTCTCAAACGACCGCTGTGACATTTTCCCAAACACTTGTAGGCGCACACACACACACACACACACACACACACACACACACACACACACACACAAACACACACTTGAAGAGGGCTTATTGTAAATAGCTGCGAAGGCTAAGCCATGATGGTATCTATGGAAACCGACGTTCGGAGAGAGAAGGAGCGCCTGTGGCTCGCGCCAGCGTCAAACAGCGAATGTGCTGATTACCTGCTGATTTAAAGTCGCGTTTGAGGGAAATCATAGGTCTGGGTTGAAGCACACGAGTTGTGAGACGAGGGGAAAAAGTGCAGCTCGCTCGTTTTAACCCGGACCGACACCGGCACCGTCTGAGCTGATAATTATTTAGACGGCTAAAAGGAGAATAAAAAAGAAATGTAAAAAATGGCATCATCTTCTCTTCCTCCTGAGGTATCATTACAGCCAGGATGCTCGTGGAGAAAGCAACATCTCCTCCTTCTCCTCGTTTCTCTCGCCGACATCTCAAATCAATTATGTATATTGAATCCGGTTTTATCGCCGGCATCTGCCAGGTGTTTATTCGTGCCGAGCGCTCGGTCCTGTTTCATTACAGCCGTGAGGACGAGTAATCGCATCAGCGCCTTCTGATTGGGTCGAAGCCCACGTGATGGTGAGGTTCACGGTGCAGGACACGAACGCTCAAGGTCACGATTCCATAACATTAACCGCTTCTAAAAAAAGAATCAGATCTGTGTATGGGTTATATCTGACAGAGTCTCCTCACGGCACCAGGGTCTCTGGATCAGTGTGGATTTGTGTGGGTTTCCATTGAGTTCCTTCAGGTTCCTCATAATGTCCAACCAGCACTGAGTCACAAATTATTTGAATGGATTTGATTATGGATTTTCAGGTCAGAGAAAGTTGCTGTTTTGATGATGAAAAAAAACAGGAGCTGCTTCTTAAATGCTGCTGCAACATCACAAGCTGCACCTTCAGAGTAGAAGATAGATTCAGCGTTTATTTTATTATTTTATTAGACTTTTATTACTTTTGATTTTGTTGAGAATTTGACTCTCAAACTGGTTAAAATGTTATGACAAATAAAAATCCTCTTAAGGCAACACCTTCATCTCCAGCTTTATCTCCATTACACGTCTTATCTCCAGCTCCATTTATATCTCACCTCCAGCTCCATCTCATTACTAGTTAATCTCCAGCTCCACCTTTAGTTCCATTTCCATCTCCAGCTTTATTTCAATTTCTTCTCCAGCTTCATCACTGATTCCAGCCCATCTCCAGTTTCATTACAAGATTTATCTTTAGCTCCATCTCCAGCTCCATTTCTATTTTATCTCTAGCTCTATCTCCATCTCATCTCCAGCTCCATCTTCATTACAAGTTTTATCTCCAGCCTTATATCCATTTCTATCACATCTACAGCTCCACCTCTATTTCTCTCATTACCAGCTACATCTCCATTACATATTATAGCTCCAGCTTCATCTCCAGCTACATTTTCATCTTATTTCTATCTCATCACCAACTCCATCTTTATTTCTATTTTATCTCCAGCTTTATCTCCATTACAAGTTCTATCTCTAGCGCCATCTTCATCTCCAGCTCCATCTTCATCTCCAGCTCCATGTTTATCTCCAGCTCCATGTTTATCTCCAGCTCCTGACCAGGTCATAAATTGATCTTCTGTAATATAATTAAACATAAACTGCAATTTCAGATCAATAAAACGGGTTAAAAAGGAAGTGAGGAGATGTTTTGGTTTTCAGACGCTATTGGAGGTGGAGTATTGACAAACGCTAGCGGCTAATGAGAAACATGCTAATCAGTGCTGCTGTAATTGCTTTTAGCTTTCGGAAATGGTCCCGGAGAAAAGCGTGCGTGTGCCGAGCGAGTGCATGGCGAGACGAGGCGCGTGGACGAGCTTCCCGTGAGGCATCTGTGGACGTTTTTTTGGAAGAACATCTCAACAGCGGGCCAAGCAGGGAGAGGAAAAGAGAGAAGGAGAAGGAAAGGAAGGCAGAGCTGTGGCGTGACGCAGAGCTATAGGGAACGTAATTAAATTTCCTGGCTGCTTCAGTGCTGTTTATTTGATCGGTGTGAAACAGGCCTTGGGGAGGATCTTATTGTTTGTGGGCGACTTAAGAGGAAAATCCACGCCGCTAAAGTCGACCGCTGGGAGATATGAAACGCCCAGCTGACCAGGCTAGCGGCATCGCCTGATGCTAATCCGTATCTCTCCCGCTTCCAGCGCTCTTGCTAGCGCCGTTACTTGAAGCCGTATCGGCTGTGGCTCACGCTGTATGAGTTCAGCATGAGGAGGAGATCGACTGATTAGCGATACGCTGCTGTGAAATGCTTCTTCTACTCACAATCTCTGGATTCCAGTGTACAGAGCCATGTCCACCTCCTGTACAGTTTGCAGCCCCAACCAGTTCTCGATGTGTCTGAGGAAAAAAAAACAGAGAGGGGTTAGAGGGGTCAAAACTCAGGGGAATCATCTAGCATGCAGAAACTAGCGGTTAACATAATCAGAATGCTCGTGTCGGTTAGCATGTCTTTCAAAGAATCATGCTAACTTCCAGTTTAAAAAAACAGCTGTTTCAATGGCAAAGGGGCGGAGCTTAAGTCCAATCGATCATCTCTTCTATGAAAATGTTTTCTCAGATAGGATCGTTGTGGTTGTAGTAACGATTCGCTAGACGATAGAGGATTTACGGAAGGAGTCTCCAGTTTTAGCGTCTTCAGGACTTTCTGGATCAGAATAAAGAGAAGCTGCTGAAGGAAAGGGAGTTTATCGTTGCTAGATGGTTTTTATCCATTTATGGTAAATGTAACCGTAAAAGGATAAAAAGTAAATAATATGAATCCGTTTCAGAGCTACAGTAAAGTATACAGGGCAAGTTAAAGCCATTTTTTAAATGTAACCAATATTGAAATATATGCAGAAAAAGGGGCGGGGTTTAGGTTGCGAGGTTGAGACAGAGGTTCATCAGAGACGAGGTTGGTGTTGACTTGGGCAATAATCGGCGTCATTTCCCGCTGAATCTAAAGCTACTTCCTGCCGCGCTGAAATGAAAGGACAGTGGTGATGAGCCGCGATACAAACCCACTGAAGAGGTCATTTATGCTCTTTATGGAAGACGCGAGTGAAAAAAAGGCTAATCGCGAATCTCGAGCTCCCGCAGCAGCAGATGTGAGGAGATCCAGCTGCTGTCGGCTATTGAGAACGAGTACGAATTGATAACACACACACACACACACACACACACACACACACACAGATTAATCACTGTTTTCCTGCTGAAGAGATGTTTTTGAGACGCTCCTGAATATCAGTTTAGAGACGCTTCGTTTCAAATTCCCCTGAATTTATTATTTTTTTTTTCTGGAAGAAGAAATAAAATAAAATGGCAGCATTTTTTAATCCAACTATTTTTTAAACTACAATGCAAACATAATTCTTGTTTTTATTTATAAATCGACACTAGTTTATCCTCCATCAGCATTAGCATATTACAGACTAGCGCACTTTTAATTGGCATTACAATAAAGAAAATACAAATGTGATCTATTTTTTTGTCTATTTCTTTTTTTTTATAATTTAATTTTAATTATTTTTTGGTTTTAGATTTCAAGGCTACAGTGTTCATTTAACAGCCACCACAAAACATATATATATATACTGTATATAAATTAATATTATATAATTTTTTTTATTTATTAATTAATGTATTTATGTTGAAGCTGCATTGGCTACCAGTCCTTCATCAGACACAATAACGCACTTTTCATTGATTTTCCAATAAAAAATAGACATTTTCTGTGTTATATTTTTTCTTTACTTAAATTACATTAACAAAAGTAACAAATTGACTCTTGAACTGTTTTTTTTTTTTTTTTTTACATGCAGGATAATATCTCATTTCCGTTTTTTTTCTCTCTCTTTCTCTTGAGCATTTTTCTTTCATATAAACTCTGCTCACTTTCCTTCACCTCAAACTGACAACCTTGAAGCGAAACCTTGACTTCAATAATAACACTGTCTGCTGCTCCTGCACAGGAAATGGGTGTCTGTTTATTGTAACTGGGAATCAAAAGAGAAAGTAAAAGAAATATTACTGTTTTTTTAGTTTTCTCTCTAAGAGAAAAAAATGTTAATGATGTTAAAAAATTAAACAGATAAAAATCTTATAAATAAAAAAATTCTAAAGGATATAAAGAAATAAATATAAGGGATCAGAAATTAAATAGGAAAAATATATAAAGAAATAGGAGGCAATGTAATTTGAGAAAAAAAACAGGTGAAAGGATAAGTTAAGAGCAGAATAAAAACAGCAAATAAAAAAATAGGAATAAAAGCGGAATGATAAAAACACTATATGATTGATCAGTGAGTTCAGGTCTGGGGTGAATATTTTATCAGGGTTATTTACTCTGCGTGTATATTTTTTGTTTGTTTGTGATTAGCGAGCGACGTTAGCGAGACTCGGGTCGGAGAAGTTCGAGTTCTTGGCCACGAAACACACGGAATCCTCGATAAAGTTCTTTGAAGGATTTCAGGATAAATCTGACATTTTGGCGAGTAACCTGAGCTCCCTGAGTCTGACATGACGAATACATTGACATTCAAGACGCCGAGTCGCGGATAGCAGGACGTAGCATCAGCACCGGCTCTGGCAATAAAAAACGAGAGATAATTACTTTTTTTTTCCTGCTGCATCGGAGCCAGAACGGGATGTCGGGCAACGTGGACAGATGGTTCTGTATGAAGTTGTATAATTTGGCCTGGAGGGACCTGAGGCTTCAGCTGCCGTCTAGCTAACGAAAGCTAAGCTCGCTAAGCCTCTGCGCATCACAGCACTCTCTGGCTGGATGCTAATTCAGATATTCAGACGGCTGAAGATCTGAAGACTTTCTGACTTTCTGATGGGAGAACAGGAACAGCAGGAAGTCTGACAGCACCATAAAATCAATGGATATGATGGAATGTCTCCTGAACTCGACATTCTGTAAATGAGACGCTAAACGAACGTCGTTGTCCGTCAGTCTGAGGACGCAGTCTTGAAGTGGGTAAGAGTCAAATCCCTGCACCAGCAGCATTCAGTATGTATTTATTAGTTTTAGCGTGAAGTCAGGTGTGAGCTACTGACGCAAGCAGTCTGCGTTCTGGAATTATCACGAGCCAAAAGAGCGATTAAGTCCATCGGCTCTGA
Source organism: Silurus meridionalis (assembly GCF_014805685.1). Classification (NCBI taxonomy): domain Eukaryota; kingdom Metazoa; phylum Chordata; class Actinopteri; order Siluriformes; family Siluridae; genus Silurus; species Silurus meridionalis. The sequence goes on along the minus strand of NC_060888.1, from coordinate 27,756,029 downwards.
GGACGAAGACACGCCGTGTGCCAGAGAGAGACAACATGGTGAAGGAAACTAACGTCAAAGAAGTTTAATAAAAAATACAGAGAGAGAGAAAGAGAGAGAGAGAGAGAGAGAGAGAGAGAGAGAGAGAGAGAAAGAAAGAAAGAAAGAAGGTGAAAGAGATGAGTGTGAGAAAGAGAGAGAGAGAGAGAGAGAGAGAGAGAAAGAAAGAAAGAAAGAAAGAAAGAAAGAAAGAAGGTGAGAGAGAAGTAATGAGAGAGAGAGAGAGAGAGAGAGAGAGAGAGAGAGAGAGAGAGAGAGAGAGAGAATGGAGAGAATAGTGACTGTGTGTTGAGAGAGAACTTTTCTGATTTGTCAGAAATAATAATAATAATCAGACGTCTTTGGATGTTTACTCAACCTGTTCCACCATGATACTGCATGAAGATCTGATTTCCATGGGTTGTAAAATGTGAAAGATCTCCTGCTTTAGAGCTCCAACCCTATTGAACATGATGAATGTGAACGCTGACTGCACTCCAGGAACCTCCTCACCTTCTTCACTACCTGACTTTACCAACACCTCTTGTGGTTGAATGAATCGCCACAAAATCTAGAGGAACAGCTTCCCAGAAGAGTGGAGCTCATTCTAACAGCATCTGAAGACTAAATGTGGAATGTAGTGTGAAAAGTAACATGAAGAATAAAAAGCCACATGGATCTTGTTGTCCTTTACACTAGCAGGTCTAAAACAGGACTGAAGCCGTATCCTTCTCTGATCCTCTTCTCCCCTGTGTTTGCTGTAGATTTATGGCTTCCCCGACTACCCACAATGCAATTACAAGTGGGCTAATGAGGAAGCGTGTAATGACGGATCGGTCTGTTGGGGTCCCCGGAGTGCGTGTTGGACACTGATGTAAAATCCTGCCCTTGTCGTTGTGCCATTGTGCAACACACTCATGACATTCTCCTCGTGTGTTCCTGCAGGGAGCATCACGCAGCAGCTGGAGGAAGCAGACGCTTCGAACGCGGCTCGTTTCGAGCGTGCCGAGCCTCTCAAACGCCAGCCGTCCAGACGTGCGTCCCCAAGGACGGTCTTTATCTGTTTTTTCCGTCTGAAAGCATTTAAGTCGCATTGACGGCTTTCCATCCTTATCTTTCTTCTGCTCGTTCTTTTTTCCTGGGCGTAGATGATGAATGCGTTTCCATGGTAACGGGCTTCATCTTTATCCTGGTCAAGGTCATTTTCCTTATCAAGGTCACAACAGATCCCAGGAACACCGGGTGTGAGTTGGATCTTCACCCCACCAATCTTAGCTGCCCTGGGAATTTACTTTCAGTTCTGAAGGTCAAACCAAGGACAAAATCGGATCACTCATCAGAGACATCCTGACCCCTGTGTTCCTGACCAGCTGTACAACAGGAATCATCAGTGTTCCAACCTGCACATGACAATTACAACCAGACCTCCATCTGTTCTCAGCTCCAGCTCTACAAATCTTTACACCCAGCTAGAGTCATGTGACAAGTTCCATCTCCTGGTGGTGAGAATCTTCTCCAGAGCATACAGTCAGTTTAATATGTGTAATTTGTGTGTTTTGGAGAGATGGTGGGTTTACACCATGTGACAGCAATGTTAGACTCAGAGACATTTTCATCTGCTCAAAATCTCACCTTCCATTTCACGTGAAGATCTCAAAGTTAAATGTTTGTATTAAAAACTCAAAAACCACAGCAGCAAACTTCCAACACGTTTGTCAGATGCCCTCATCCAGAGAGACTTACGTTTATCTCATTCACACAACAAAGAAGCTATGGAGTAAAGGGCCTTGCTCAGGGGCCCCGGCGTGTTTGTGTGGCTCGAGTTCAACTTATGACCTTCGGATTTAAAGTCCAATGCCTTAACCAATAAGCTTCCACCTCATGTTCTGTTGTCGATTCATTTAAAGTTAGATTTAGTTTAGAATGTGTTCAGAATATCACGGACCTGGTAAGAAAAGAGTCTCACTGTGTGTGTGTGTGTGTGTGTGTGTGTGTGTGTGTGTGTGTGTGTGTGTGTGTGTTTATCCATGGTGTACTTGCTCACCAGCTTTCACACATCATTTTCACTGCCAGAGACTTTATATTTATTTGCTGTACATTGATCCACTTATATATTTACATGCTCTACATATATTTGTATATTTATCTGAACTTGTCAATTTGCACAATTGCTACTATTTGCACTTCTCGTAGATGCTAAACTGCATTTTGTTGCTGTGTACCTGCATTGACTTGTTCTATCTCTCTGTCTGTTTATCTGTCTATCTGTCTGTAATTGTCAGATACTTCAAGAAGAACTCATACCTGTGGACTGAGGGTGAAGTGGATCCTGGAGAACCCAGACCAAAATTTGGTCACCACATGAGGATGTAAAAGAAGCAAAGTGTTTTGTTACAGAACTTCAAACGTATTATATAATAAGAACTTCCTGGCCACAGAGTAACAGCCTGACCAGCAACTGAGAAACGAGTTGGTATCAAAGAGTTTCAAAGAGCTCCCTTTGAGCTGGATCTTCATCTTTGGGAAGAGGGAGAAGTCCACAGGAATCGGGCCAGTAGGGTGTGTGCGGAATTGAGATTGTGTTGTTTCCGGGGAGAAACTGATGTCTGAGGAGAGCTGAGTGACCAAGTGTTCAACTTGCTGTCCATGATGAAATTGCAGACCTGGTAACACACATGGTCAGAACAGCACCAGTTGCACAGTCAGTTGGCACACTGACATATGAAGGTCCAGATTCTTGAAACATTTTGAAACTCGTATATGCCATAACACGTGCTCAGGTTCACACTTTGAGATCTTCTTCTTCTTCTTCTAAACAAATAAAAAAGAGTTTAGACGGATGTACAAAATAAATATATGGTCTCAAAAATATTCTTATGCGTCTGTCCGAGAGCTTTAACATCTCCGTATTTGTCCTGGTTATCACCTAAGCATTTAGTTTTAGTAAACAGATCAATGGAGAGAACATGGTGGAAACTGCAAGCGCCCCGGGTTACGTACGTTAGCACCAGGACACGTCCTGCGTAATTACCATAATGTCTCAAACATATTTTTAAAAGTAATAAAAATAAAAACACCACGCAGGTCTTGAAGGCCCAGCCAGCAGCGGTGTAATAAAGTGGTTAGTGCACTGCCTGGTGCCGGTCTCTCTCGCTTTTCTGGAGCTCTCCCAGCTGTATCGGGTTCTGCAGGATCGATCGCTGGAGGCACTGGAACGAATCAAAGCTGAGGACTGAATGATGGACAGGACGGGTTTCAGAGTGCACACTGAGCCGTTTTCCCAGGTCACTAATTGACCGAGGGATTAATTGATGGAGTCATCGATTGGCAAACTCGGCGGGAAAATGGCCTCTAATGAGGCTGACGGATTTTGGAGACAGAAAGACAGAGTTTCCTACGTCACCAGATAACTGAGATGTAAAGGAAAATGGGGCTCTGTGTCACATTGTGCAGATTTTGCTTTTAACATCCTCAGGTAGGAATCATGTCCCTTATACATGCTTCATATTACACTTCACAGTTGCACTAAACATTTAAGGGTTCCTCAAAGGCTCCTCAGGGGTTCCATGGCATCATCTTTGGACCAGTATTCCCAGTATTGCTCATAGCAGGATCCTGACACCAACCTGTAGACCCCTTAATTATTTTTTTGCTTCTCCTATAATGTTCTCTATAGGAACTTTGGGTTTCTCTATCAAAAAGGATTTCAAGGAACCCATTTTTCCCAATACTTCACTTTCTGAATACTGTGATGCTCAAACACAAGGGAACATCTACTGCCAATTTGAAGTCACCAAGGTTTTGGGAACATGAAGAAAACTTACATACTGTAAATGTAAGAAGTCCACACAGATGAGAAGTTGTGTGAAGGCAATTTCATCATGGACACAAGTTAGAACAAAGAGAAACGTGAAATTCTGGATGAAAGTGGGCAAATCTGCCACAAAGACGTTTGAGGTGACGTACGTTCGACATACGCGATGATGCAACGAGTCGTGTTTTGAGCAGCATGCGCTTTAAGAGCCAAAGAACATCACTGGAAAACGATGAGGAGCACAATAACGAGCTCAGACACCAAAAATGACTCGTGTATGATGATCGTCAGAGAACGATCCACATGATCTCATTTCCACACCCACCCTACTCTCCAGATTTGGTTCCTACGGACTTCGCCTTCCTCCCGAAGATGAAGATGCAGCTCAAAGGTCGCCGTTTTGACACCATCGACTCGCAGAAGGTGCTTGAGACGCTTTAAAAAGAAGACTTTCAAGACACTTTTCAGAAGAACACTGAGCTGTGTTGCTGTGCAAGGGGACGATTCTGAAGGTGAGCGTGTGGAAACGTAGGTTAATAAAGCACTTACTTGTAAACAGAGCAAATCTTTAAACTTTTTGATTCCATCTTGTAGATATGCGTCTGAAATGGTGCATTTTTTAGAAATACATTTTATGTTTGCTTGACAATGAGCCTCTTCCCGTCTTCCAGCATTTTACATCATCAGCCTACAGAGTTCTCATCAGACACAGGCTTCAAAAATTCATCAGTTCCAAAGCCATGTTCGAATTCTACTCCTTTTCTGTCTGGAAGCAATCTGACCGAATCAACTTTATTCATCCGCAAGCCGTTAATTCATCCAGTGCCTGGTTTTTCAAGCGTAACGGCCAAGGCAGCAAAAAATACAAAATATTATAATATATATATATATATATATATATATATATATATATATATATATATATATATATATATATATAAAAACATACACAGATATACACAGCAAAAGAAAACAAGGCGGTTACATCAGCCGAAGCGCAAACAAAGAGCAGAGACTGGATATAGAACAATTACTGCAATACTACTAACAAATCTTCCCCAAACTTCATATGGACTGGGAGGCCCAAACCTGCTCCAGCATGACAAGTGCACAAAGTCACCTCCATGAAGATCTGGAGTGGAGGATCTTGAACGGCTTTCTATAGAGAGAAGATCTCCTGCTTTGAAGCACTATGGAAGACCTTTGAGATGAATGTGAACGCTGACCTTACCCCAGGCCTCCTCAGTTTCTCACCTACATCTGTACCGGACTTTACTAACAACCTTTGTGGCTGAATGAATCTACATAAATCTCCACAAAATCTAGTGGAACATCTTTAGAGAAGAGTGGAGCTCATTATAATAAAGAATGGAGACTAAAAGTGGATTGAGATGTTCAAAAAAACACAGCAATCTGATGGTCAGGTTTTCTTTTTGCCAACTTTTGGCCATAAAGTCTGAATCATGAAGATCTGGATTATGTATTCGCAGTTTGGAAAGCTTTCTTGATTTAAAGGCCACACCCACAATTCCTCCAAAACATATTTCTTTCATTTGCAATTAGGGCATCAAACATCTGAGAAGTTGTTCAAGCTCACGGGCACAGCAGTGACAGCTTGCCCATACTGGGATTTGAACTCACAACCTTCTGATGAAGAATTCTAATAGTGAGAGTTAAGAGTCTCCTGCTCAAGGTAAAGTTGTCAGTGCTGGGATTTGAACTCGCAACCTTCCAATCTAAAGGTCCACCATCTACCTTCTGGGCTACAACACCTCTTCCTTCAGAACCAATACAACAGTATAAAGAGGGTCACAACCTTCCCCATGACCTCACAAACTCTTCATAATGCTAAAAATCAAGCTCTTAAAATGTGAACGTGAACTCACAGAGAAGTGTGGAGAGCGCTGGAGATAAACTGTCCTCCATTTGGTTAAAGTGGATCTTCCACATCTGTTCATTTGGCGGATGATTTTATGCAAAGCGCCTCGGGTTCAGGAACAGATCTGAGCAGCTGAGGGCTACGCAACTTGGGCAGGAGCCCGGGAAAGGCTCCAGAGTGGGCTACCAAATGGCCTGCAACCAAACTGAAGTTTCACCTTAATGTCAGGAGAATTCAGGATTGAATCCTGATGATGCCAGAGCCTTTTTTTGTGGTCTCGGGAGAGGAACCAAGAGAGATTTCCTAATCATTCGGTTATTTTAGCAAGCTTGGAGAAGTTTGTTTTGCAATGCTGTAATTGCATAGGCTGTGTTCAAAGGGGGCGGGGCTTCCTGGAGGCGGATCAATCATGCACAGAAATATATTAGACTTAGATATAGATAAGATATATATATATAAGATATAAAATGAATAAATACATAAATGGTGGGAAAAAAGTGCATAAATCACAAGTTACTGCAAAAATGCATTCTTTTTGATGAATTTTCTGGATATTATGGATTTTTATGCTTTTCTTCAGAACCTTTTAAGATGATTAAAATTACTGATATTTAAGATTATTAATATTATTATTAATATTATTATTTCTAATTTTTGTTCTATAGATGTATGTACTGTATATACTGTGTGCATATATGTAGTATACATATGAAGCAGCTACCGATGCGATACGATTCCCCAATACAATGCAGTGATTTTCATTCAATTCAACACGATACGATGCGATCAAAAAAATATGATGCTCTGCGATTCAATATTATACAGAAAGTTCACTGTTATTCCTTCGGTCCAGACAGACAGCAAATCATCAATTTACTTAAGCGCCTTCTGACTTCTAACCCATGATCCTTTTATACACACGCCCTTGTAGTGCAAAAAAGAAAAAACAATGGAGACGTTCATCCCTGTTCTGTCTCCAGGAAGATGCAGCTCTACCTCTGCCATGTTGATCTCTATTCTATGTGACTCTCAGGTCTCGTTCTCCGTATTGTTGTGATGCGTCATATTCGTGGAGCAGCAGTGGTGCGCTTGAGAAACGGTTTAGCAACAAGAAATCAATATATATCAAACCTTGCTCACAAATTATTATTGCATAATGAAAGTATAGCGTATCTACTAATAATTATATATAAATAAATCGTTTTTAAATTATGCAAATATGTAAAAAACAAAAAAAACAACTGTGCATCGCAATACAAACGCCAACTTGTGTCCGATGCATGATTTTTAAACTTGATGCATCGTTAACGTTGATGCTGATGCACAGATTATCATCCCTAATGTATGTTTATATATATACATAAATTTGAGTGCCCCAGTGATATAAATGCAGTTGTACACTTTAGAAACGTTGCAGTACAGTTAAATGATTACATTTATTTCAGAAAAATAAATAAAGAATTAAAAGCCTGGAGTTTCTCTGATGCTTGTATGTGTCACCCAGCAGCAGTTTAATTAACTTGGCCTGAGGCGAGGACGCTGCACACACCATCACACACCATCACACACCGTCACACACACACCGCCATGCAGCGAGACAACACGGGACTCCAAACCCTACACTCCTCCTTCATTCTGATATCACTTTTTCCCAGCTTCTTCTTTATTCTGTTTAGTGAAGATACGGGACACACAACACACACATATGCAACACACACATATGTGTACTCAGAATCAGGAGCTGTTAAGTTTTCATTTGCATCACATTATCACTCCTCACGCATCCACATCCACACTTTTCCATAAGCTCAAATCCGGCTCCGTGGCCTGTTTGGGTCTCACCAGAGCGCAGCGTTCCGTCTTCACGGCTCACACACACGGCTCGCACACACATTCTGCATTACAGATTTCCCTGGATTTAAACACACTACGGCTTTCATTGGTATTCATACAAACCACGATACAGGATCAATCTGAAATCAAAACAACTAGTGGCGTTTCTAAACCTGCCATTCTGATTTTTTTATCCTGCTAATAAAAAAATTCTATGCCTTTACCCTAAAACCCCTACTTTTACCCCTAGAGCTAACCAATAGATTTAATACCTAACCCTAAACCGTAGATTTGACCCTTATCTTTTACCCCTAAACCTTAACTCTTTCCCCAAATCATAACTCATAGATCTAATGCCTGTCTTTATCCACCAACCCTAAACCCTGACCCCTCATCCTAACCTGTAAATCAAACCCCTAGCTTTAACCCTAGACCTACACCCTGGCCCATGATCCCAACCCAGACATTTAACCCCTAGTTTTAACCCCTAACCTAATCCCTGACCCATAATCCCAACCCAGACATCTTACCTCTATTTTAACCCTAACCCTAAACCCTTACCCCAATCCTAAATCAGAGATCTAACCCCTAGCTTTTACCATAAACCCTGACCCCTAATCCCAACCCAGAGATATAACCCCTAACGTTTACCCCAACCTAAAACTCTGAACCCTAATCCCAACCTAGGGATCTAACCCCTAGCTTTTACCTCTAACCCTAAACCCTGAACCTAATCCTGACCTGTAGATCTAAACCCTAACCTGAAAACCTGTCCCCAAACCGAACCGAACTGTACCTTTTCCTTACCTACAACATGAACCCTTAATCCTAATCTATAACATCTAACCCTAACCACATCATAAAACTTCAACCCCAACCCGTAGACCTAAACCTTAACACTGAGTATAATGCTAAATATAAAGTTTAACCTCTAATTTTGAACTATAAATGCTATTGCTAACCCCTAACCAATAACTGTAACTCCTAACCCTGATCCCTAATCCTAACCCTTAAAGCTAACCTTGATCTCTAATGCTAACCTTAGACTCGAATCCTTTACCTAAAGCTCTAACCCCTGACCCTAAACTATAACACTAACCCTAACCCAAAATTAAACTTACACAAACCCTTACACTTAAACCCCAACAACTCATAACTCTAACCCTAAACTATAATGCCTAAGATTAACCTATTACCTGAAATTATAACGCATATCACTAACCTCTAACCACTAGCCCTAAACCTAAACCTTTATCTTAAACAGTTAGCAGATGTCCTGTCTGACATCTTCAACCTCTCCCTGAGCAGCGCTGTTGTTCCTATGTGCCTCGACAAAATGAACATCGTCCATAATGAATTGCTTTGAGAGGCTCTTCATGAGGTACATCAAGACGAAGCTATCACCCTCACTGGAACCAATGCAGTTTGTGTATCTCCCAAACTGTTCCACGTACGATGCCATCGCCATGACCCTCCGTCTGGGCCTCACCTACCTGGACAATAAGGACACATACGTACGAATGCTGTTTATAGACTAGCTCTGTGTTGTGTTATGTAGCTCTGTGTTGTGTATGTAGCTCTGTGTTTTGTATGTAGCTCTGTGTTCTGCATGTAGCTCTGTGTTCTGCATGTAGCTCTGTGTTCTGCATGTAGCTCTGTGTGTAGCTCTGTGTTCTGCATGTAGCTCTGTGTGTATGTAGCTCTGTGTGTAGCTCTGTGTTCTGTGTAGCTCTGTGTGTAGCTCTGTGTTCTGTGTAGCTCTGTGTTCTGTGTAGCTCTGTGTTCTGTGTAGCTCTGTGTGTAGCTCTGTGTGTAGCTCTGTTGTGTATGTAGTTCTGTGTTGTGTATGTAGCCTGTGTTGTGTGTAGCTCTGTGTTCTGCATGTAGCTCTGTGTTCTGCATGTAGCTCTGTGTGTAGCTCTGTGTTCTGCATGTAGCTCTGTGTGTAGCTCTGTGTTCTGCATGTAGCTCTGTGTGTATGTAGCTCTGTGTTCTGTATGTAGCTCTGTGTTGTGTGTAGCTCTGTGTTCTGCATGTAGCTCTGTGTTCTGTATGTAGCTCTGTGTTGTGTTATGTAGCTCTGTGTTCTGTATGTAGCTCTGTGTTGTGTATGTAGCTCTGTGTGTAGCTCTGTGTTGTGTGTGTAGCTCTGTGTTGTGTATGTAGCTCTGTGTTGTGTATGTAGCTCTGTGTTGTGTATGTAGCTCTGTGTTGTGTGTGTGTAGCTCTGTGTTGTGTATGTAGCTCTGTGTTGTGTATGTAGCTCTGTGTTCTGTATGTAGCTCTGTGTTGTGTGTGTAGCTCTGTGTTGTGTTATGTAGCTCTGTGTTGTGTGTGTAGCTCTGTGTTGTATGTAGCTCTGTGTTCTGTATGTAGCTCTGTGTTGTGTTATGTAGCTCTGTGTTCTGTGTAGCTCTGTGTTGTGTGTATGTAGCTCTGTGTTCTGTGTGTAGCTCTGTGTTCTGTGTGTAGCTCTGTGTTGTATGTAGCTCTGTGTTGTGTATGTAGCTCTGTGTTCTGTATGTAGCTCTGTGTTGTGTATGTAGCTCTGTGTTGTGTATGTAGCTCTGTGTTGTGTATGTGTAGCTCTGTGTTGTGTATGTAGTTCTGTGTTGTGTATGTAGCTCTGTGTTGTGTATGTAGCTCTGTGTTGTGTGTGTAGCTCTGTGTTGTGTTATGTAGCTCTGTGTTCTGTGTGTAGCTCTGTGTTGTGTGTATGTAGCTCTGTGTTGTGTATGTAGCTCTGTGTTGTGTTATGTAGCACCAGGGTTTTGGAGGAACATTGTCTCATTTCACTGTGTACTGCATCAGATATATATGTTTTAAATGACAATAAAAGCTTCTTGTCTCCTGACTTGACTAAACTCTAAACCCTAACTAAACCCTAAATCCTAACAGTTAGACCTGACCCCTAATGTTTAATTCTAACCCTAACTCCAAAGCTTTAAATCTAGCCATAAACTGTAACCTCAACCTTTAGCCCCTCGCCCTGACCCCTGAACCCTTACCACCACCCCACACCTGGGCCCTTGAGCAAGGCCCTTAATCCTCATCTACACATTAATAATAATGAGAATTATACATTTTTACATGTCCCTGTTTAAGAACAAGGAAAGATGTAATAAAAAACTGAAGCCATGATGATGTGAGGAATGTAGACAGTTGTTTAGCTCTTTTCTCTCTCTCTTTCTCTTGCTCTCTCTCTTTTTTTTTTAGCAGTAAATCAGTATAAATATTGAAATAACCTGATCTCGGGCATTTACTGCTGACTCCAGAAGCCCAGCAGCTCCGTGCGCTACGAGGCTTTTGTCAGATACAAGCGAGCTTTTGTACAAACATCTCGCTTCCGTTAGCTGATCAGAGCGCAGGTATCCGAGTAGCTGGATTTCATAACCCTTCATCACATCACGCTTTTACACAGTGACACAACAGAAGAAACCGAGCTGCTTTATAAATATGCATTAGCTGCAGATCTGCATACGGGGAGTGTGTGCGAGTGTGTGTGAGTGTGTGAGGTGTTCAGAGAGCCGGTGAGGCCAGAGGAATACGATTAGACAACATTAAAACCCCACAAACTTCAAGAAATTCCTGCAAATCAGCATCATGTAGCTGGAACCCACAGGCAATAAACGAGGAGACTTTTTTTTTTTCTCCACACGGTTTGTACAGTAGCGAGTAACGGCTGCTGCATAAACCTAATTATTCCATCGCACCTTCAGGTGGTGTGTTCAATAATTTAGAGGTTTCTTTGAGAAACGGCGCTTGGGCATCCGGCAATGAGAAGAACACCAGGCGTGAAAATTACCCCTCCATCCGTCGTCTATAATTAATCACAGCACGCCACACCGCGCTGCGCCGGGCCGCACCACGCGAGCACATTTATTACAACTCTTTATAAATCTCAACTCGCGACGGTTACGACAGACAACGCCGCTGACGGATTCCCAGGACGAATCTTTTCCTCGCCGAGGCCACGTCATACTTTTATCTGTTTCTGGTTACACGTGCAGGAGCTCTGACAGGCGCAGCCGGAAATCGCATGTTTATTTATAACAACGTCACTGTGATACTTTGCCGTTTCTATAGCAACGGCGCAATCATGGGGACCCGCAACGGAGATAAGGAACAGATCAACACACAATCGCTGATACGGCAGAGACGTTTCTGTGGTAAGAGTAATGAGTTTAGTTAACATGTATGGAAGGAGTCTCCAGTGTCAGAGCAACATCAGCGATTATGGTGGTTCCTCTGTTCTCTCGTGGCATTTCACGTTACATGCCATGAAAGGAAAACAACCAACCATAACACAAGAAAAGTGATTCGTTTTAATATTGTAGTAAAATCTCCATCCTCCACAAAACATCTCCACTCATCCCTCCATCCTCTACCACTGATCCCACCATCTCTCCAGGTACAAGGAGCAAAACTCTTGGCTGTTCTGGAATTGAGATGGTGAAACAAGCATCAGTTTAGAGCTCCTAACCAGGTTGAAAGACCTTCCTCCTTCATCAGATCTAAAAGCTTTTTATCAATTTTACTTCTGCCAAACACCATAAATCTACAAGAAATTTCAATTAGTAATGAAGAAAACGTTATACATCATGAGAACGCTTTAAATTGAGAAGGTCCGGGTTACGTGGTGGACATTCTGCCCATAACACACATAAAATAACGTGTATGGAAGGAGTCTTCAGTGTTAAAGCAGCATGAGTGATTATTGTGCTGCAGAACTTGTGGGATGTTCCTGGTCTGCAGTGGTCAGTAAGTATTTAAAGTGCCCCCGAGGAAGGAACAGTGGTGAACCGGCGACAGATGTTATGCCTGATTTAATAACCTTGAAACAGATTGAGCCGATTGAGTAAATGCTCGTTACAGAAACTGATTTTAGTTTTATAGGAAAAATCTCAGGAATTCGCACTCCTGTTCTATCTTTACTTCTCGGATCAAAGTTTTTTCCTACTCTGTCAGAACGCCTAGCACTCTTATCGCTTCCCGGCGCCCACCTCATACCCGCCCCGATCTCCCGAAGGCGCTGAGAGAATCTGCTGAATCGACAAGTGCCTCTATAACACCTAAAACAACCCAAATATCTCGAGGCAGTCATGCAGACGTACATCCCCTTCTCCGTAACGCAGCGCATTTTTCTCACTTTGCAGAAAGAGGAAGTAAATGACATGCCAGCTCTGTTTACGAATCCATCCGAGCGAAACGTAGCCGCTATTGAGCGCCTGTCACGCCGGGTTTAGCGTCACTGGATGAAATCAAATGTTCTGCCTCTATACGTGGTTTTTTTTCTGCCTCTATACATTTTTGTGTTTTTCCTTTTTTCCCAGACTAAACTGCGATGAGAGATGTTCCACGCTGCAGCCGCTGCTCTACACAAACGCATTACATTCATAAAAATTGTTATTTCCAGTGAACGCTGTGAGTCTGTGATTTTTTACACGCAGAGCTCCGTAAACACCGCGATTTCAACAACAACTCCATTTTGGTTCAAATCAGACATTATTATTCAAGGAATCAGGCGACTGGCGTCAATCTTCAAGCTTCTGTCCTAAACAGGAGACTTTCATCCGATTTAATATCCAAATCCTGATTTTACTGTCAGTGCATGTCGTTTAATCCAAAAACTCACTGACAGCAGACAGAAACAGACAGACGGAGAAAAGACAGACAAAAACAGACAGAACACAGAAACAGCTAGACAGGTAAAAATAGTCAGACAAATCTGATAGACAGAAACAGAGAGACAATCAAAAGCAGAAAGACAGACAGAAAGAGACAGACAAACAGACACAGACAAAAGAGACAGACAAACAGACACAGACAAAAACAGACAGATAGAAACAGAGAGACAGACAGAAAGAGACAGACAAACGAACACAGAAAGGCAGAGAGGAAAAACAGACAAACTGTTGTTAAGGTTTCATTTCTCCATCCTCCACAAAACATCTCCACTCATCCTCCATCCTCTACCACTGATCCCACCATCTCTCCAGGTACAAGGAGCAAAACTCTTGGCTGTTCTGGAATTGAGATGGTAAACAAGCATCAGTTTAGAGCTCCTAACCAGGTTGAAAGACCTTCCTCCTTCATCAGATCTAAAAGCTTTTTATCAATTTTACTTCTGCCAAACACCATAAATCTACAAGAAATTTCAATTAGTAATGAAGAAAACGCTATACATCATGAGAACGCTTTAAATTGAGAAGGTCCGGGTTACGTGGTGGACATTCTGCCCATAACACACATAAAATAACGTGTATGGAAGGAGTCTTCAGTGTTAAAGCAGCATGAGTGATTATTGTGCTGCAGAACTTGTGGGATGTTCCTGGTCTGCAGTGGTCAGTAAGTATTTAAAGTGCCCCCGAGGAAGGAACAGTGGTGAACCGGCGACAGATGTTATGCCTGATTTAATAACCTTGAAACAGATTGAGCCGATTGAGTAAATGCTCGTTACAGAAACTGATTTTAGTTTTATAGGAAAAATCTCAGAATTCGCACTCCTGTTCTATCTTTACTTCTCGGATCAAAGTTTTTTCCTACTCTGTCAGAACGCCTAGCACCCTTATCGCTTCCCGGCGCCCACCTCATACCCGCCCCGATCTCCCGAAGGCGCTGAGAGAATCTGCTGAATCGACAAGTGCCTCTATAACACCTAAAACAACCCAAATATCTCGAGGCAGTCATGCAGACGTACATCCCCTTCTCCGTAACGCAGCGCATTTTTCTCACTTTGCAGAAAGAGGAAGTAAATGACATGCCAGCTCTGTTTACCGAATCCATCCGAGCGAAACGTAGCCGCTATTGAGCGCCTGTCACGCCGGGTTTAGCGTCACTGGATGAAATCAAATGTTCTGCCTCTATACGTGGTTTTTTTTCTGCCTCTATACATTTTTGTGTTTTTTCTTTTTTCCCAGACTAAACTGCGATGAGAGATGTTCCACGCTGCAGCCGCTGCTCTACACAAACGCATTACATTCATAAAAATTGTTATTTCCGAGTGAACGCTGTGAGTCTGTGATTTTTTTTACACGCAGAGCTCCGTAAACACCGCGATTTCAACAACAACTCCATTTTGGTTCAAATCAGACATTATTATTCAAGGAATCAGACGACTGAGCGTCAATCTTCAAGCTTCTGTCCTAAACAGGAGACTTTCATCCGATTTAATATCCAAATCCTGATTTTACTGTCAGTGCATGTCGTTTAATCCAAAAAACTCACTGACAGCAGACAGAAACAGACAGACGGAGAAAAAGACAGACAAAAAACAGACAGAACACAGAAACAGCTAGACAGGTAAAAAATAGTCAGACAAATCTGATAGACAGAAACAGAGAGACAATCAAAAGCAGAAAGACAGACAGAAAGAGACAGACAAACAGACACAGACAAAAAGAGACAGACAAACAGACACAGACAAAAACAGACAGATAGAAACAGAGAGACAGACAGAAAGAGACAGACAAACGAACACAGAAAGGCAGAGAGGAAAAACAGACAAACTGTTGTTAAGGTTTCATTTCTCTCCATCATGCCTATGTGCAATATGTTGTTGTCGTCCATTAAAGATTACTACAAATATAATTACTTAGTATTGTTTTATTTTCCATTTACATCTCAATGCATTGGCATAACATCAGTGCACGAGGGAACAGCAAACAGGTTATATTTTTTCTCTCTTCTATATATTTAGTCAAAATAAAAGTCCCGTCAATTCACACATGCGCACAATGAACTCTTGCACATTTTTTTTTTTTTTTTTTTTTTTTTGGTATACAACAGTCAGTATCATAATCTAACATAATAGAAAAAATCATAATATTATTAAGCAACATAATATAACATAACTGATGAGAACATAACCCAACAACTGTAATAGTGACAGACAGAAATAGAAAGACAGACAGGTAGAAATAGACAAACAGAAACACAGACAAAAACAGACAGATAGAAACGGAGAGACAGACAGAAAGAGATACTGTACACACAGAGCTTCACTTTTCCACATTTTATTGTTACGGCTTCATTCCAAAATGGATTAAATTTATTAAAAATAAAATGTAAAAAAAAAAAAAATCTGATGTACAGAACTTTTCACACTCTTCGCCATGGCCATCAATGGTTTCTGTGTAGTGAGAAGAACCTTCCAGAGGAACAACCATCTCTGCAGCACTCCACCAATCAGGCCTGTAGGTTAGGAAAAGGCACATGACAGACTGGAGTTTGGCAAAGAGCTCACAGAACTCAAAGACCATGAGAAACAAAGACTGAACTCTTTGCCCTGATGCCAAGCGTCATGTTTCCTCCAGACAGACATTTCCTCGATCCTAGTCAGGATCAAGGAAAAGATGAATGCAGCAATGTACAGAGACGTCGTTAATGAAAACCTGCTCCAGAGCTCCTCAGACTGGGGTGACAGTTCATCTTCCAACAGGACGACGACTCTAAGCACAGCCAAGATAACAAAAGAGTGGCTACTGGACGACTCTGAGTCTTCCAACGAGTGGCCCATCCAGAGCCCAGACTTGAACCCGACTGAACATCTCTCTAGAGATCTGAAGATTGCTGTGCACTGATGCTCCCCATCCAACCTGATGGAGCTTGAGAGGTTCTGCAAGAAAATGACAGAAACTGCCCAAAAACAGGTGTGTCGAGCATGTAGCATCAAACTCAAAAAGACTTGAGGCTGTAATTGGTACCAAAGTGCTTCAACAAGGTATTGAGGAAAAAAAGCTGGGATACTTATGTACATGTAATTTTCTTTTTTTTTATCTTCTTTCACGTTGTCATTATGGGGAATTGTTTGTAGAATTTTGAGGAAAATAATGAATTCAATCCATTTTGGAAATAAAGCTGTAACATAAAATGTGGAAAAAGACCTCATACATGAGGTCCCAGACCCACACCATTGGCTAGTGTTGCGGTGATTGACAGGGGGCAGACAGAAGTAAGCCCCTCCCACCTCAAGACGACACAGAAATCTTTCTCGCTCTCTTTTTGAAACAGGTGATATCAGGTGTGTGATCAGGACGAAAGGCCGGACAACTTTTTCCTTTTTTATTCGACTCGCTTTCATTTTCTCGTCAGTTCATTTTTTTTCTGTGTAACCGCTAGTCATATTTCTCCCAGATTTCAAACTGAAAAATGAAAACGTCGCCTTGTCTAAGACGTCTAACGTCCCCTCTTTTTTTAGTCATTTCTTATTAAAATCTCTCTCACACACACACACACACACACACACACACACACACACACACACACACACACACCCACACACATTGACAGCACTGACAAACTGTAGCTCTAACAGCATCATTCATCAGAACGCACTGGAAAAACACTTCTATTTACCATCCAGCATCGAGGGCACATTGTGTGGTTCACGTCATCCAGAGAAAAAGAGAAAGAGAGAGAGAGAGAGAGAGAGAGAGAGAGAGAGAGAGGTTGCTAGTCGTCATGGAAACACTATTTTTTTGGTTTGAATATTAACATCGCCTAATAGATCTTTGCAGAAGCTAGAGAAAGCTGGTGACACTTATGAAAAGCCTCTTTGAGAACGGAAGCAGCTCGGACTGTGGAAGAGGCGATAAAACACCACTCTTTTTACTTTCATCCATACTTTTTACAGAAATCCCGCCTTTTTCTCACCAAAATCCCGCATTTTTTAAAAGAAATCCTGCTTTCTCGCTCAGAAATCCCGCTTTTTTTTTTATTACAAAAATCCTGCTTTCTTGCTCAGAAATCACACCTTCTTCTTAAAGAAACTCCAGTTTTCTTTTTTTTTTAAGAAATCCTGCTTTCTTGCTCAGAAATCCCATTTTCTCACTCAGAAATCCCATTTTCTCATTCAAAAATCCCACTTTCTCACTCAGAAATCCCATTTTCTCATTCAGAAATCCCACTTTCTCACTCAGAAGTCCCTTTTTCTCACTCAGAAATTTCACTTTCTCACTCAGAAATCCCACTTTCTCACTCAGAAATCCCATTTTCCCATTCAGAAATCCCATTTTCTCACTCAGAAATCCAATTTTCTCATTCAGAAATCCCACTTTCTCACTCAGAAGTCCCTTTTTCTCACTCAGAAATTTCACTTTCTCACTCAGAAATCCCACTTTCTCACTCAGAAATCCCACTTTCTCACTCAGATATGCCACTTTCTCACGAGCATATAATAAATTGGCATTCAATGACACCCAGATGTTTGTAAGGTTGCAAAAAGTTTCTTCTTGTCACAGGCTCTTTTTTAATTTTTGGTTAAACTTAATGAATCTGAATTAACAGACAAACAAACAGAGAGAAATTGACAGAGAGAAAGAGATGGACAGCTAGAAGGATATAGACATACAGACAGAAATGGGTAGACAGAAAGTGATAAAGAGACAGACAGAAAAGACAGATGGAAGAAACTAGACTCTCTCATCCCTCCTTTAAAAGTAATTTTCAGGATTTTTACGTTCCCATGTCTGTAAAATGGCTGTGTGTGTGGTGCTGTTTGATTGTTGTGATGATGGTGTGGTGATAGAAAACCAGTCT
Organism: Silurus meridionalis; assembly: GCF_014805685.1. Lineage (NCBI taxonomy): Eukaryota > Metazoa > Chordata > Actinopteri > Siluriformes > Siluridae > Silurus > Silurus meridionalis. The sequence continues at coordinate 27,737,946 of NC_060888.1, read as the reverse complement.
CTCTCTCTCTCTCTCTCTCTCTCTCCTCCACAAAGTTTAGTAAGATGCTCAGTAAGTCGTTTCCAGAGAGATGAAAAGAACACCTGGAAGTCCCAGCTGAAAGACCCTAACTGCTACAAAGCTCTGACACTGAAGACTCCTTCCATCAACGCAATGTAAATAAACACAGGAAAAATGTCACCATGGAAACGATAACGTATTCAAACAAACAAACTTCCTGGAGTGAACATTTATATCAGTCTGTTACAGTCATGTATCATAGCAGATGGTTCAGCTTAAAGGTCACAACCTGAAGGGCGTTCAAACACACACACACACACACACACACACACACACACACACACACACACAAAAACACATGGCTGAGGTATTTTCAGTGTTTTAAATCCGAGCCTCCTGCAGAGACTGGAGCGAACAACACATTCTGATGCAAAAAAAAAAGAAAATAAAGAAAGAAAAATTAAATTCAGCATCAAATTGTTCAGCGTCCAAATAACATCGTCTCCGAAGTGTGCACTCTAAACCGGGGCACGTCTGCTACTGCTGATAAACACTCCTGCAGGGAGAGATGTGAAGAAACACTCCCAACCTCCTCAATACTGTTTATTACCACTGAGAATGCAGAGAGAAAGAAAGCGAGGGGGGTTGAGAGGGACAAAAGAGAGAGAGAGAGAGAGAGAGAGAGAGAGAGAGAGAGAGAGAGAGAGAGAGAGATATTAAAAGGGACAGAGAGAAAGAAAGAGATTGAGAGGGACAGAAAAAGAGATTGAGAGGGACAGGGAGTAAGAAAGAGATTGAGAGGAACAGAAAAAGAGATTGAGAGGGACAGAGAGAGAGACAGAGGACAGAAAAAGAGAGAGAGATTGAGAGGGACAGAGAGAGGACAGATGAACAGAAAAAGAGAGAAAGATTGAGAGGGACAGAGAGAGAGACAGAGGGACAGAGAAAGAGAGAAAGATTGAGAGGGACAGAGAGAAAGATTGAGGGACACACACAGAGAGAGAGAGAGAGAGAGAGATTAAGAGGGACAGAGAGAGAGAGAGAGAGAGAGAGAGAGAGAGAGAGAGATCTTTCCAGACCTGTACACTGAGGTGTCCAGGTCTTGGGCTAAGCCTTTTTTAGCATGCCTCTTCAGTCCCAGAGTATCTCTATACTCTAATATCGCTGGACTGAAGGGGTGCATTTATGGGTCGATGCCCCGGGTTAAAGAGACTCTGGCTAGCTCTCTCTCCCCAGGTGTCTCATCATCCCTCAAAACCACTACGAACTTCACCAAGCCCCTCCGAAATACTTTAGATCTGGTGGGCAAGGCGTATGCCTCAGCAGGTCAAGCTGCAGTGTGCCTGCATGCCATGGCAGTGTTGCAGGCCTATCAGGCTGATCTGCTGCGAGATTGCGTAGGGGCCTTTCGGGTTGGCCAGGAGGTCCAGGAGCTCCGCTGTGCAGTAGACCTGGCTCTAAAGGGCCACTAAAGAGACCGCTGGGGCCGTTGGCCCGTCTATGGCTGCCCTTGTTACTGCCGGAAGGCATCTTGGGCTCACCCTGTCAGATCTTTCCAACATAGATAAGGCCGCGTCACGACTCGCACTCCCCCTACTAAGTCTCCAGAAATAACAGATCTGAGGACCATCATTTTTAATTAGAGGGCTTTAAACCTGCCATGCTCAGTGCTTCAGGGCATGACCAGCTCCAGGTACCTTACAGACCTGGAGGACTTGCCACCTTTAGGAGGCCCATAGAGCTGCACCAAGGCATAGTTACAGCTCTAGGTTCACCAGAGGTCAGTCTTGAGAGACTGATTCCCTTAAGAGACTACCTGCCACCCTGTTGGGACCCGAGCAGGCTCTGGCCATGAAACAAGAAGTAGACACTCTCCTGAGGAAGGAGGCAATCGAGGTGGTCCCTCCATCAGACAGGAAGTCCAGGTTCTATAGCCTGTACTTCATAGTTTCCAAAAAAGGACGGTGGGTTGTGTTCTTAACTAGATCTAGCTAATGAGCTGAACTGCTCACTATTGAAAATCAGGTTCAAGATGCTGACCCTGAATTAGGTCATTTCCAGATCAGATCTAAAAACTGTTACATATATAACCTGGAGACGTTCTTGAGCTGTTATCTACCTTAGCCTATTTCGCAGATGGCGTATTTTAAAAGTGCCCACAGATCTAGCAGTGGCTGAGCGTAGCGTCTCTATAGTGATGGTGGATTAAAAACAGAGACTTTTTAAACAGCCACTGGTCAGGTCTCTCCCATTCCTTGGAGGAGGAAAAAGTCTGCTTTACTCAGAGAACTGACTCAGTGCTTACAAAATCACTTATCAATAAACGGGGGCACGTTAGAGATGGTGAGGTTGGTGCCTGGTGTACAGAGCAGAGTGATGGCCACATGCGTCTTCTTCACCCACGAACCATCGCTAACCACTTCATTCACTCTGAAGAGAGTCAGCAGATGCTCACTCACACGTGTTGAGAGAGAGAGAGAGAGAGAGAGAGAGAGAGAGAGAGAGAACAAGAGGAGTAAGTGAGATGGAGAGAGAGAGAGAGAGAGAGAGAGAGAGAGAGATAGAAAGATGGAGAGAAAGGTGGGAAGATGGAGAGAAAGAGAGAGATAAATGGAGTGAGGTGGATTGGGGAGGGGGGGTGGAGTAAGTGAGGTGGAGTGAGGGAAAGAGAGATAAAGACGGAGTGAGATATGGAGTGAGATAGAAGGAAAGGAAAATAAATAAAAAGAGATGGAATGAGAAGGAGTGAAGTAGGGAGAAGTGGACTAATAGAGAGAGAGTGATGGAGTGAGAAGGAGGGAGGGAGGGAGTGGGAGAGAATGAGATGGAAAGAAAAAGTGACAAAGAGAAATGGAGCTATAGTGAGAGAAATGGAGAAATGGAGCGAGAGGAAGTAAAGAAAAGGGAGAAATAAAGTGCAAGAAGAAACTGAGGGAGATAGAAAGATGGATAGATAGACTGACAGACAGACAACAAAAAATATAGATAGATAGATAGATAGATAGATAGATAGATAGATAGATAGATAGATAGATAGATAGATAGATAGATAGATAGATAGATAGATAGCATGAAGACTAGCAAACTATGATGCTAAAATGTACAAGGATTAGCATTTGCATTCTGGTGAATGGTGTGACGTCAGTGAGATGAAAAAAGCCAGTGTGAAGTCTCTTTCCAAGTTGAATCGTTTCTCTCCAATGATACACTTAGCGTCTCTGCTCGCTCACTCGAACTCTGCGCATCACTAGCAAAAAGCACAACCCTGGGGTCAGTCTTTGAGCAACTGATGTCACACTTCAAACGGATGACAGCCGCTACGTCGCTATGTCGGTGCTAACATGCAGAGTTATTTTCAGCTTGTTAATAAAATCTGAAGAAGAAGAAAATCCTTCAGCGGAGGGGAGAGGAGCAGCGATCCGCTTCTGCGTTTGATGCTTCTAGATTAACACCAGAGTCAATTAGCGTTCCGGGTCACGGCGATCAGAGGGAAAGCGTAAACCCGCTCTCATTAGCTGCAGCGTGTCACATTGTTTAATCCTTGTTAGGGTCTGCAGGCCGAAGCCTCGACGTCAAGCTGCTGGATATGAAATAAAATAAAATAAATCGAGCTAAAAAGCAAGAAAGCGAACGCTGTAAACGAGGTGTTTCTCACTGTGTGCTGATGGAGACGTGTTTTTCCGAGCCTGAGACGAGGGACTTTTCCGACAGAGATTATTTTATTCAGTGTTCAGAAAGCAGCACGACTAAACCCTAGTCCACGAGAGTCTCCAAGCTTACACTTTATTACCAAATGTTTGTGGACACCTGAGCATAAGCTTGGCATGTGCTTTTTGCACTTCATTTGTTCTGAAGACCTCCACTCTTCTGGACGATGTTCCACCAGGTTTTGAAGCATGCTTCTGGAAAAATCCCTAAACTTACACTTTGCTTTTGTTTGTAAATGTATTTCTGAATTAGGTCTTTATGACCAATTATTTGTTTAAAGAAGCCCAATCTGGCAGCCATGTCCTTTAAGTATGAGAGCAGAGTGATACCCTCCCAAACAGACCTTGTTTGTTTATTGCAATGTCTATGTTTGGAATAATAACTATTTGGAGATAACTGGAGCATATTTGCTAAATGAAATATGTAGATCACAAACCTAAATTCGACAGCAGATCAGTTGAGGCCCGGGTTATCAAAGACCGCCACAGGTATCAATGGCAAATGGACTACAAATGGCCAAAGGAGGAGAAGGAGAGAGAGTGTAGTGGGGTGGAGAATAGAGTTTATGATGAACGTAAAGCTGGAAGTTGAAAAGGTGATGATAATTGTCAACAGTGTTTATGCTCCACAAGTGGTTTGAGAGATAAAGAAAAAGAAAAAATTCTGGAGTGAGTTGGATGAAGTGGTAGGAGGTGAACCTAGGAATGAAAGATGGTGATTGGGACAGAATGGCATGGAGGTAAAGGGAACAGAGGTGATGAGGAGGTGATGGTACATATGGCCTTAAGGAGAGGAATTTGGAAGGGCAGATGGTGGTAGACTTTGCTAAAAGGATGGAAATGGCAGTGGTAAATAAAGAAAACAGATTATTGGACAACTACTGCAGAAGTGATAAGAGCAGAAGGAGAAAGAGGTTGGAGAAACAGAAGTGGGGTCGACAGAGTGATGAGAAAAGTAGGCAGGAGAACAAGGAGATGCAGCAGCAGGTGAAGAGAGATGTAGTGAAAGCCAAGAAAAAGGTATATGAGGAGCTGTAGGAGAAGTTGAACACTGAGGAAGGAGAAAAGGATTTGTAGCGATTGGCCAGGCAGAGGAACCGAGCTGGGAAGGATGTGCTGCAAGTTAGAGCAGTAAAGGATGGAGATGGAGATGTGTTGACTAGTGAGGAGAGTGTACACGAGTACACAACATCAAAAAATTAACGAACTGACAGAATTGTAGATTATACCATATCTGTCACATAGAGACCTTCTAGTTAAATATTTGGTCACTCGGAAAGGAGATTATTATTATTATTATTATTATTTCAATAAAACTGAAAATGTTTTTGGAATGAAGCTCTGATATAAATGAGGTTGCTCTGCAAAACCTCATCCTTCAAGATTTTCTTTTATACATTTATTTTTATTCTATTTTCATAATAAATATTCTCATACACTGATCAGGCATAACATTATGACATTATCTCATTCTGAGTGGGGAAGTGAAGAACACTGATGATCTTCATCATGGCACCTGTTTGTGGGTGGATTTATTTATTAGGCAGCAGGTGAACATTTTGTCCTCAAAGTTGATGTTAAAAGCAGGAAAAATCCCGAGCGTAAGCATTTGAACATCTCCAACACTGCAGCTCTTGTGGGATGTTCCTGGTCTGCAGTGGTCAGTATCTATCACAAGTTTTCCAAGGAAGGAACAGTAGTGACCCGGCGACAGGGTCTTGGGCTGCCGAGGATCATTGATGTTTGTGGGGAGCGAAGGCTGGTCCATGTGGTCCGATCCAACAGACGAGCTCCTGTAGCTCAAACTGCTGAAAAGTTCATGTTGTTGATGATCGACAGGTCAGTTTTGGAAGCAAGATTAATTTTCAAACTGTTTTGGAAGCAAAGGGATACCAACACAATATTAGGCAGGTGCTCATGATGGTATGCCTGATCAGTGCAGAGTATAGTATAGTAAAGTACAGAACAGTATAGTTTAGTATAGCATAGTATAGTGGTGCATAGTACAGTACAGTATAGTACAGTATAGTAAAGTATAGTATAGTATAGTATAGTGGTGCATAGTATAGTATAGTATAGTATAGTGGTGCATAGTATAGTATAGTATAGTATAGCATAGTAAAGTATAGTACAGAACAGTATAGTATAGTAAAGTACAGAACAGTATAGTTCAGTATAGCATAGTATAGTGGTGCATAGTACAGTACAGTATAGTATAGTACAGTATAGTATAGTGCTGCCTAGTACAGTACAGTATAGTATAGTGTAGTACAGTATAGTTCAGTATAGAATAGTATAGTGCTGCATAGTATAGTACAGTATAGTAAATTATAGTATAGTACATTACAGTATATTATAGTATAGTACATTACAGTATATTATAGTATAGTACAGTACAGTATAGTATAGTATAGTATAGTATAGTTTAGTACTGTACATTATAGTATGAAATTATAAGAAGAAGAAGTATAGTCGAGTATTTTATTTACATATGCATTTATGGCATTTGACAAATACTTTTGTTCAGAGCAACTGAGGGTTGTAAGTGCCTAAAGGGCTTTGCTCAATATCCTAGCAGTAGTAACTTAGTATAGTAAAATATAGTGTAGTACTGTACAGTGTACTATAGTATAGTTAAGTTTAATATAGTACAGTACTGTACACTATTGTCTAGCACAGTATAGTATAGAGCAGGCATCATCAAATGGCGGGGTCCGGGTCCGGACCAAGTGACGAGTCTGCCCGGACCCGTTAAAATCTTTGATATTAATAAAAATATAAATCATTTGTTCATGCGCAGCTAATCTAGTAATTACGACAGGAGCGTCATCAATAGCCAAGCCAATCAAATCGATTGTTTACCTTTCAGCAACAGCGAGTGTGAGAGAGAGATAGAGAGGAGATGAGAGAAAATGGCTTGCTCAAAAATGAGAAAAGTAGATGCTGAAAACCGAACTTTTAAAGATGAATGGACGGACAAATACATGTTTATTCTGCCTGCAGCCAGTTCTAAACCTTTGTGTCTCATATGCTGTGAAAATGTGGCAGTTTTGTTTTGTTTTCCATTCAAGTGCCATACAAGTTCAGACTTTTCGGTATGTTAAAAGCATAATACTTTGAAAACAATTGAAATTTAACAATAAATTATATAGAAATGTATGTGCGTTATTGATTTTATTAACATGAGGGTACACTATTTTAAGTGACAACATAAGATCCGGACCTTTGCTGGGAGAAAATTTTCGTAACTGGACCTCTTTGAATTTTAATTGAATACCCCTGGTATAGAGTAGTATAGTACTGTACAGTAAAGTATTATGATATAGTATATTATAAGACAGTATTGTATTATTATATAGTATAGTATCGGACTGTTTGGGCAGCAAAAGGGGGACCAATACAATATTAGGAAGGTGGTCATAATGTTATGCCTGATTGGTGTATACTATAGTCTAGTCTAGTCTAGTCTAGTATTGAGCATAGTCTAGTATATTATAGTAACAGTACAGTAGAGTATAGTATTATATGATAAAGTATAGTACAGTACAGTATATTATATTAAACTACAGATCTACAGTAAAGTTCATGTCCATCTTCTTTAGTGTACAATCCTTAAATCTCACAGCTCATGAAATTGTAAAAGGGATCATTACACATTCCCTGATCGAGCCAGCTAATACTTAATCATTATGTACATTCACACACACACACACACACACACACACACACACACACACACACACACACACACTATTCATTATATTAGTGTATAGACTCTGGCACACTGTGGCACAGAAAGAAAATGAAAAGTAAATGAAAGTATTTTCCAGACCTCGATTGGGTGCAATTAAGGCAGGAGGGAAGATTTATTTATTTATATTTATTAACATTTATTTATTTATATGTATTTATTTTCCGATTTACTTTGGAACATTTGCCGCCACACAAAACGCATTTTCCCCTGCAGGAATGTTTTATTTATTTATTAATATATTTATTTATTTATTTATTATTATTTATTTATTTATTTATTTATTTTTATACCTTGGTGTTGTTTTATAATCTTTAAATATACGCTCATATTTTGAACAGCTACATAATAGGAACCCAGAAGTATTGGGACACTTAATATGTGGTTCCTCTCCAAACTTTAACCCAAAGTTGTCTCAGAAATCTTTGGATGCAGGAGCATGATATTTCCCCTTTAGCTGAAATAGGAGACCCAAACCTGTTCCATCATGACAATGCCCCTGCGCACAAAGATTAAGCTTTACATGGGCTGGAAGATGTCTAAAATCACTTGCTACAAAACTCCAAACCTATTGAACCTCCTCACCTTCTCTCCTACATCACTACCTGACTTGACTAACACCCTTGCAGCTAATGGAATCTCCACAAATCTCCACAGAATCTAGTGAAACATCTGTCCAGAAGAGTGGAGATTATTATAAGAAATGACCTCTTTCTTGACCTTATGAGGAGGGTAGATCTCCGAGCTTCCTTTATCGATAATGCTGCAGGAGCTTCATGAAAGAAAACAGGCATCGATTAAACTGAGCAGTTGGCGAATGAGAAGAAGAACGATGATGTACTGAAGGCAAAATATTCTCAAATTCTTCTGTTTTTCCACTTCTGTGGGTACAGAGAAGATAAACCAGCGTTTATCATTATAGATTAGCGAGGGAGGGAGTGTGTGTGTGTGTGTGTGTGTGTGTGTGTGTGTGTGTGTGTGTGTGTGTGTGTGTGTGTGTGTGTGTGTGTGTGTGCATATGAGTGGTGGGTGGAAGTCAATAACTCATGACAGACCCGTTATCATCAAGAAATGAAAAAGGACTCCATCTGGTAGCGGCACAGACACACACTTACTATATATAAACACACTGCTGATACAATAGTGTGTGTGTGTGTGTGTGTGTGTGTGTGTGTGTGTGTGTGTCTGTGTGTGGGGCTATGAATCTCCATGGCGCAGAGGAAGAGTGTGAAGCAGCATTGAATGATCGATCGCTTCTCTGGACTAACAAGGGAATCAGCACTGTGGAAGGTTGCCTTTGATTGACAGCTGGTTTTGACTACCACCCTCACATACACACATACACACACACACACACACACACACACACACACACACACACACACACTATTATGCAACTGTGAGAGCAGGTAGACTGACACATTTCTTACAGGACAGCAGAGATAAATTGACAAAGACAGAGTCAAGGTGGGAGGTGAGACGAACAAGTGTTTCTTACACACACACACAAAACACACACACACACACACACAGTGTTAAGTTTGTAACTCAATATTTCATTAATTGCATAAGTAAAATTTATTTCCACGTCAGGATTCAATTCATTCATTGCAGATAAAAAAAAAAATCTGACATTTGACACTCTATAAATGTTTGCAAATAAACGGCTCGGATTCGGGTTGGATCATGTTTGGGTTGGATCATGTTTGGGTTGGATCACGTTTGGGTTGGATCATGTTTGGATCATGTTTGGGTTGGATCATGTTTGGATCATGTTTGGGTTGGATCACGTTTGGGTTGGATCATGTTTGGGTTGGATCATGTTTGGATCATGTTTGGGTTGGATCATGTTTGGGTTGGATGATGTTTGGGTTGGATCACGTTTGGGTTGGATCATGTTTGGGTTGGATCACGTTTGGGTTGGATCACGTTTGGGTTGGATCATGTTTAGGTTAAATCATGTCCTGATTGGAAGTTTGGAAGAGATAACTTTGGGCTTATATCACGTTTAGATTGGACCTTGTTCGGATTGGATGACTCATATTGGATCGCGTTCGGTTTTGATCACGGTCGGACTGGATCACATTTGGATCGGATCATGTTTAGATTGGATCACATTCCAATTGGATCACATTAGTTGGATCATGTTCAGACTGGATCATGTCACGTCACGTCACGTCACGTCACGTCACGTCACCGTTATGCTGCACGACACAGTGGTGTTTTATTTCCTTTTTATTTGTTCATTCGCTTATAATTGTTTCTGGTTTTAATGTTTGTCAGTTTGAGCTTCTGACAAGACAAATTCCTCATAAAGTCAGACATGAGCTGGATAATAAGACCTACAGCAATTTAACATCTTTACACACACACACACACACACACACACACACACACACACACACACACACACACACACACACAATAATCTGCATAGCAAACATTTCAGCAAACATACACATCTCTACCTCTCTCCCTTTCTTCTCGTTTTCTTTCCCTTACTTGCTTCCTCTCTCTTTCTTTCTCACTCTCTTTTAGTCACACTTGTTCTTCCATCTCTTTTTCCCCCTCCCCATCAGACTCGTAAAGCGTGGTGAAAAATTGCATTTCATAAACCCAGGCTGTGGCGTTATTGCAGCTCGGCGTACGCATGATGCACTAAATTCTGTGTTCTGTGCGTATTAAGGTGACACATAAATTGCATCCATTACTGCCTGTTGATTCGGATTAAAGGCGCAGACGTTAACGTGAGGCGACTTCGCCCGAGGGAGGGGCTTTTCCTTTATCATCTATTATCTGGAGCAAAACACAGCCATGATTACAGAACAGAGGCAGAAAACTTCTCTCTCTTTTTCTCTCTCTCTCATACACACACACACACACACACACACACACACACACACACACACACACACACACTTCTTTAACACACAAACTTAATCTTTAGTACAACACAATTTAACTCCAGTGCAGTTCTACTGGGACACATGCAGCAAAATATACTCACACACTCATTTTCTTCATCTGTCTGAAAGGGGTGTGGTCTAATATTCTAATAAGACCTTCTGATTGACAGGCCTCTGTCTGAGACTCAAACATCACTCACACAAGCAAACCTCCAACTAGCAACAACCCAATTATAGGTGCACACTAGCTAAGCATTCATTACACTTTTACACATGCTTTACAAAACATTTATACAAAATATTTATACCTTCTATACACTTTACACACCCTTTACAAATCTTTATGTCTCCTTCACACTTTAGACACACTGTACAAAACCTTTATATCTTCTTTTCACTTTATACACACTTTACAAAACCTTTACACACACTTTAGGAAACACTTATATACCCTTACACTTTACACACTATTTACAAAAATCTTTCTATCTTCTTTATACTTTACACATCATTAAAAACCTTTACATCTACCTTACACCCTATGCACCCCTTTACAAAACTTTTATAGCTTTGTTACACAACCTTGACATCTACTGTAGACTTTAAAGACACTTTCCAAAACCAATATATTTCCTTTACACTTTAGACACTCCTAAGAAAATCCTTAGACATCCATTACACCCTTCAAAACCTTAATATCCCATTTACGCTTTACACACCCTATACAAAACCTTTACATTCCCTTAATGTTTTACACACCCTTTACAAAACGTTTACATCCTCTTTACACTTTACACACCCTTTACAAAACCTTTATATCCTCTTTACAAAACCTTTACATCCTCTTTACAAAACCTTTACATCCTCTTTACGCTTTACACCCTTTACAAAACCTTTACATCCTCTTTACGCTTTACACACCCTTTACAAAACCTTTACATCCTCTTTACAAAACCTTTACATCCTCTTTACAAAACCTTTACATCCTCTTTACACTTTACACACCCTTTACAAAACCTTTACATCCTCTTTACGCTTTACACACCCTTTACAAAACCTTTACATCCTCTTTACAAAACCTTTACATCCTCTTTACATTTTACACACTCCATACAATCCCTTTATCCCTGTGCTCTCTGGCATATCAGAAACACCTCCCTCTCTGTGCTAAAAGAAACCAGGATTTTCTCTCTTTCTCCTCCAACACATGTTTCTCTCGCCAACATATTTGTTCCTTTTCTGCTTTACAAGAAAGAAGGAGTGAGGAAAAAACCAACCATGTTACAGTTGCTCAAAGCGGATTACGGCCCGGATGAAAAGGTGCACTTCAATCCTGAAAGAAAAGAGGGGAAAAAACAAGCAGGGTGCCAAGTCTCGGAGCCATGTAATGAAAGAAACCGGAGTGGAGTGAGGATTTGAGGTTAAGGGCGGTTTGAGACGGAGCCAGTGAAGGGCTTAGTGATGAAAGAGGAGAAAAATCTGAGATATAAAAAATAAATCTGCAAAATTCGGGTGGGTTTCAGATGAAATCTATAATCAATAGAAAGAAAAAAAGATTCTTATTTTTTAATAAAACGACACATTTATTTAAAGCAACTGGTTTTAATCTTTAAAGGTGTCAAATGGAGTGTTTTTATTTATTCCGCATGTTGATGTTCTCAATTATTGATTATATTATAAGAAAATGATTAATGATTAATAATACGCTGACAATTTATTTGCAAACCTCGAAGAATGTGATACGCTTCAGGTTTTGCAGAAGTTTCTTTAAAAATAAGATGGGATTTTTTTTATATCTCAGTTGCCTCATTATTTTCGCTGCTGCTACTGATGGAGTGAGGAGGTGTGAAGGAGGAGAGAAGAAGTGAGGAGGTGTGAAGGAGGAGAGAAGAAGTGAGGAGGTGTGAAGGAGGAGAGAAGAAGTGAGGAGGTGTGAAGGAGGAGAGAAGAAGTGAGGAGGTGTAAGTAGCCGTCCATAACTAGTCTATTAGTCTTTTCCTCCCCGTTCTTTTATTTCTTTTTTTATTTCTATTTTCCTTCTTTTCTTTCAGAGCACAACTAGGTTCTTTCTTTCTTTCTTTCTTTCTTTCTTTCTTTCTTTCTTTCTTTCTTTCTTTCTTTCTTTCTTTCTATTTACTCTCTCTCTGCCACTTTTTACTTTTGCTGCATCTCCCAATCACACTTGTCATCTCTCTCTCTCTCTCTCTCTCTCTCTCTCTCTCTCTCTCTCTCTTTATCTTATTTCAAATGGATAGTAAGTCACACTACTGGAGCTCAGGAGAGACTTTTCTTTCTTGTTTTATACAGTATATATGTTTTCCCTCTCTCTCTCTCTCTCTCTCTCTCTCTCTCTCTCTCTCTTTGTCACATGTCTGAATTTCTCTTTCAGAAGGATCTTATCATCTTTCCATCACCTCTCTAGCATTCTCTTCACACCTCAGAAAGCTGTAAGAAGCTCAGCCTGGTTTTCAGCTCAGACTCTGCTGCACTCGTTTATTTAACATGCTACAGCAGATACACATTTTTACTGTTGGTTTATTGGGTGTGGCCTAATTCACCCTGAAGAACATGAATGAACAACAAAGAACAACGAAGAACAGCAGCACTCGCCAACATCCCTCCAACATCCTCCGCCATTCCTCCACCATCCTCCACCATCCTCCACCATCTTTCCAACATCCTCCAACATCTCTCCAACATCCCTCCAATATCCTCCACCATCTCTCAAACATCCTCCACCAACTCTCCAACATCCTCCAACATCTCTCCCACATCCCTACACCATCTCTCCCACATCCCTCCACCATCTCTCAAACATCTCTCCAACATCCTCCAACATCCTCCACCATCTCTCCAACATCCTCCACCATCCCTCCATCTCTCCAACATCCTGCAACATCTTTTCAACATCCTCCAACATCCTCCACCGTCCCAAATCGTTTCTCCATTATCTCTCCACCATCCTTGTCCTGCTTTTTAATCTGTACATACGTTTAAAGTCATTTAATTTAAAATCTAATTACCCGTGTGAACGTCCCATCGGGGGGTGGAGTAGTAATTATTTAGGAAACGTTCCTCATGCTGAGTTCTTCGACTTTTCAAAGCAATTAGGAATTAATTAAAGCCTGATATCCCACAGCATCCACAGCGTAAAGACACCAGCTACAGACCCACTGCTGAAGATCCATCGATTATGTCCCACAGCAGAACCAGACACAGGAGCACAGAATCCTGGGACACGGAACCACAAAACCCACAAGAACAATCCGAAAACCATTCACCTCTCACTTCTAACAATCTAACTTTCTTTCATTCTTTCATTCGTTCATTCATTTATTCAGTCATTCTTTCTTTCTTTCTTTCTTTCTTTCTTTCTTTCTTTCTTTCTTTCTTTCTTTCTTTCTTTCTGTCAGTCAGTTTTTCATTCATTCATTAATTCATTCGTTATTTAATTAATCCATTAATTTATCCATCTATGCAAACATACATATATTGATTTATTCATCTATCCCTCAATACATTTATCTATCCATCCATACATAGATACACACATTTATTCCATCCATCCATCCATCCATCCATCCATCCATCCATCCATCCATCCATCCATCCATCCATCCATCCACCCATCCATTTCTTTATTCATTCACCCATTTATATATTTTATACATCATACATACATATTCATTCATTAATTCATTAAATTATTTATTCATTAATTCTTCCATCTATCCACCAATTTATTTCTCCATGCATTTATCCATCCATTCATCCATCTATCCATACATACATACACCTTTAATTTATCCATCCATCCCTCCATACATGTATCCATTTGTTTATTTATCCACCCATTTATACCTCTATTAATTTATCAGTTTATTCATGAATTTATTTGCCCATCTATCCATTTATTATTTATTTATTTATTTATTTATTCATCCATTCATCTATTCATCTATAGATACATTTATATATTTATTCCTCCATCTATACATCTATTCAGTGACAAGAAATCAAGTTCCTGAGACTGCAGCCGCGACTCCGCTACATCACACATTAGCTCGTAGCGCTAGTTAGCTAATTAGCTAGTTAGCCAGGTGAGAACATCTGCACTGTCTTAGCATTAGCCTGGTTTAATGATTTCTAACACGGAGATGATCAGCAGATGGACGCTAACTCTCGTCTGCCGTTCACACAACGCTTCATCCCGGTTTTCCTGAAAAAACATTCCGCTTCCAGCAGGAAGAACAGGAGGAATTTTCTTCCCTGATCGCTGCTGCGTTGAAGCAGTTCAGAAGGAGAAACCGTGCGAAGAAAAGATCAGACGTGTGGAATAACATCTTATTGTTTTGTGTGACTAACTCCGTGGCTCTGTGTGTGTGTGTGTGTGTGTGTGTGTGTGTGTGTGTGTGTGTGTGTGTGTGTGTGGGGGGGTATAAAAATAAGCAACTCCCACAGAAAATGAGTCAGTGTGGAGGAACGTTATCGTGATTCATCTCAGAGGAGGACTCGGAGGAGCAGATCCACACACACACACACACACACACACACACACACACACACACACACACACACACACACACACACAATCACATACTGTACATGGGAGTGCGGTAAAAAAAAAGCCCACACAGTACGTGTGGAGCTCATGGCGTTCAACGTGACCACTTCTCTCAAACTCAAGCCGATCAAGGAACGATTAGAACCTGCTGAGATCCAGAAAGAACATCTAAACGTCAGGACTTGGACATGGCATGGACACGGCACCTGTTAGCCAGCGTGAAACTTTTCATTACAGAACAAAAAGCAGCTTGGATTTGTCTTTAGCTCAGCGTGGACCCGTGACTCCTGCCTTGGCTGGAGAACACGATCGATGCGATCGAGCAGAACCCACCGAGCTGCAGAGCGTCACCAGGGCAACCATTCCTGTCTGTCCATTTTATAGTCGCAGTTCTACTGATTACCATCACTGAGACTACTGATGAACACCTGCGATAGTCCAGAACCCTTGAAGATCCTTCAGTCATTCAGAGAATGAGTTTGAAACTCTTAAGAACACCTGATGCCAAGAGTATTGAGACACCTGACATTTCTTCTCAAAACTGTTCCCACAGAGTTGGAGGTTTGAACTAGAAGACCCAAACCTGTTCCAGCATGAAAAAGCCCTGGTGCACAAAGCCGGCTCCATGAAGATCTGATTTCCATGGGTTGGAAGATGTGGAAGATCTCCTGCTGTAGAGCCACAACCCTATTGAACATGATGACGCTGACTGCACCCCAGGAACCTCCTCACCTTCTCACCTTCTCACCTCCTCACCTTCTCCACTACCTGACTTCACTAACACACACACTTCTGACTGAATCTCCACAAAGTCTAGTGGAACATCTGGCCAGAAGAATGGAGGTTATTTTAATAGTGAATGGAGACTAAATGTGTTTTAGTTTTTTCTTTCTTTCTTTCTTTCTTTCTTTCTTTCTTTCTTTCTTTCTTTCTTTCTTCTTTCTTTCTTTCTTTCTTCTTTCTTTCTTTCTTTCTTTTCTTTCTGTTCGTTCATTCTTTCTTTTTCTTTCTTTCTCTTCTTTCTTTCTTTCTTTCTTTCTTTCTTTCTTTCTCCTTCTTGCTTTCTCTCTTTCTTTCTTCCTTTCTTTCTCTCTCTTTCTTTCTTCCTTTCTTTCTCTCTTTCTTTCTTTCTTTCTTTCTTTCTTTCTTTCTTTCTTTCTTTCTTTCTTTCTTTCTTTCTTTCTTTCTTCCTTGCTTTCTCTCTTTCTTTCTTTCTTTCTTTCTTTCTTTCTTTCTTTCTTTCTTTCTTT
>NC_060888.1:27714268-27719268 GCF_014805685.1 Silurus meridionalis | reverse complement strand
GAGAGAGAGAGAGAGAGAGAGTTCGGGAGAAAATTGAGTTGCAGTTTTCTTTCGACACTTCAGGCGTCTCAGACATCAGACGGCGATCGAGCGTTTGAAAGTAAACACACTTCGTGATCAAAGCAAAAATCCGTAGCCTTTGTTGGAACAGAAAATAAGCTGATTTTAGATTTTCCTTTTTATTCCAAAGCAGCGTGAAGTCCACCAATTACTAACCTCCGAGCGATCTCCCCCAATGCAGAGCGAAACGGAAGAAAATAAGCAGGTATCTCAGCACTAAACAAAAAATCATTCCCTTTTTTTTTTTAAAGTCAGAGATTTAGATCTCACGAAGGAAATCCCGAGTAAATGAGAAACCAATCAGCCATAAAAACACCACATTTCTACATCACTGCGACTGGAACATCCTTTTACACTTCTGAGTTTGTTTGTTTGATTTAAATTAGAACAAAAACGTCTGGTTCAGCGAACAGAAGGGAAAAAAACGGAATGTTGGCTGAGGGGGTGGAGCTTACAGTATACTAAAAAAAATACTTTTTCACCTATTGGTCAGAAATACAATTATCAAAATGAATCTGTGCTTCATAAACTTTTTTATAATTACACGCATAAGCTTCGGTTTAAAAGATTAGTCGCCATATTGTCATAGTCAGAAGATTATCCAATTTTGTGGCTTAATGTAAAACCTTCAGCAGATCATCGGTGCTTAATCTGTATGAACATCAAAAATATAAAAGAACAACAACAACAACAACAACAACAACAAACCAGGAAGCAAAATCAAATATAAAACTAAATAAAATAACCTTCATTACCTCCCTGTGTCTCCACATGACATGCAAATCCAACATGGCTACCAGACGGTTCCTGTCTTGCTCTTTCACACACACACACACACACACACACACACACACACACACACACACACACACACACACAGCAGGACCTACAGATCTCCTGATGGTGTGAAGGTCACGGTGCTATTCCTTTCGCGTTCAATCAATCACTCGATCGTGTTCGTGTTGTTTGTGGGCGTGGCCTATCCTGTAATTAGGATGTAAAACTTAGAGGGCGTATATTACCTAATTAAACCTGCTGATTAAATACAAACTGACTAATGCACAAGTGTTGTAATGTTTGGGTATGAAAACTGCTGGTTTGATGAACGCTACGTGCGGAACTAGTTAACTTTACGCATTACGACAGTCTCAGTGCGACATCGTATTCTTACCTTTTTTTTTTCATGTCAATCAGAAACCACAAGCATGATGAGCAACAGAAACCGTTTCCGGATTCCAAATTTGCTGCATGTCGTAAAAATTGATATTTTTCCACAACATTTAAGAAAAAACAAAACGTGCCCAATATTTGCATACTTGGTCCGATTGGCTCGAACTGGTGAAGGAGGTGTGTCTTCTGTGCTTTAGTGTTAGTTAAGAAGGTGGGTAAAGTTATGTAAGTGTCTTTGTAAAGTGGGCGTGGCTTCTTTGTCTTAGTGAACGAGGTAGAGCTTTAATGCCCCAGTCGTACTGAAAGGGGCGTGGCTTTTTATTGTTTGTCTTACTGGAGGAGGCAGGGCTTTTGTCTTTTAGTGTTTGGAAAGAAGGTGCGACTTCTGTATCTGTTTTAGTAAAAGTGGGCGTCCTCTCTGTTTTGTTTTGTTTTTTGTAAAAGGGGTTAGCCCCAGTGAAGGGGGTGTGGCTTCTGTACCTTAGTCTTAGTGAAGGAGGTGTGGCTTCTGTACCTCAGTCTTGGTGAAGGAGGTGTGGCTTCTGTACCTCAGTCTTAGTAAAGAGGATGTGGCTTCTGTACCTCAGTCTTAGTAAAGAGGATGTGGCTTCTGTACCTCAGTCTTAGTGAAGGAGGTGTGGCTTCTGTACCTCAGTCTTAGTGAAGGAGGTGTGGCTTCTGTAACTTAGTCTTAGTGAGGAGGTGTGGCTTTTGTACCTCAGTCTTAGTAAAGAGGATGTGGCTTCTGTACCTCAGTCTTAGTAAAGAGGGTGTGGCTTCTGTACCTCAGTCTTAGTGAAGGAGGTGTGGCTTCTGTAACTTAGTCTTAGTGAGGAGGTGTGGCTTTTGTACCTCAGTCTTAGTGAAGGAGGTGTGGCTTCTGTACCTCAGTCTTATTAAAGAAGGTGTAGCTTTTGTACCTCAGTCTTAGTGAATGAGGTGTGGCTTCTGTAACTTAGTCTTAGTGAGGAGGTGTGGCTTTTGTACCTCAGTCTTAGTAAAGAAGGTGTAGCTTTTGTACCTCAGTCTTAGTGAATGAAGTGTGGCTTCTGTAACTTAGTCTTAGTGAGGAGGTGTGGCTTTTGTACCTCAGTCTTAGTGAAGGAGGTGTGGCTTCTGTACCTCAGTCTTAGTAAAGAAGGTGTAGCTTCTGTACCTCAGTCTTAGTGAAGGAGGTGTGGCTTCTGTACCTCAATCATAGTGAGGAGGTGTGGCTTCTGTACAGTTTTAGTAAGCATACATTTTGAAAAGTCAAGTTGTCCTCAACTTCTGGAAGCTTCTCCATCACCTAAAGAACTCAGATACCAACGCTCAGAAAAAACATGACAGAAACCTGCCACTGACCAACAATGTGTTCAAAATCTGCACGATTTCTACAATAATATTCAGCAGAGACGCGTCCTGAAACCCAGAATGTGCTAAAATACAGCTCCTATTTATACAAGGTAATTATGAATCCAATCGCAGGCTGAGGCTATTGTTTGATCACCTGAAAGCAGCAATCAGGAGAGAAAAAACGGAAAGAAAAGAAAAATAACACCAAAAACAAACACCATTAAAACAAACTCTTTAACGTGGAGCTGAAGACGCACGGTTTCTCTCATC
This sequence comes from Silurus meridionalis, assembly GCF_014805685.1. Classification (NCBI taxonomy): domain Eukaryota; kingdom Metazoa; phylum Chordata; class Actinopteri; order Siluriformes; family Siluridae; genus Silurus; species Silurus meridionalis. Next base: position 27,716,433 of record NC_060888.1, on the reverse strand, counting down.
TATCAGCAGGAACATGAACATGGCCTCCTGATTGCTTTTAGAGCCGCCACTGATTCAAAAGAGGCTTTAACGTCTTAGTCAGGATGAAGTGCTTTGCTCTAATGGACTGCTTTGTTTTTTCCTCCCAAAATTACTCTTTTATTTCAATTGCTAATCCTGTCTTTGTTTCATGGGAAATGAAGCTGTGATATGGAAACACCTGAGATGATAAAACAGTGGGAAGGTGGCATGCTGTTGAGTGGCTCTGAGTCTCACATAGAAATGTTTTGTACTACTGTTTGGCACCTGGATGTGTCTTAGTGAAGGAGGCGGGGCTTCTATTAATCAGACTTGTTTGAGGAGGTGTGGCTTCTTTAATTAGGTCTCAAAGGTGTGGCCTTCATATCTATCTTAGAAAAGGAGATACTTCTGTATTTAAGTTTTAGTAAAGAGGGTGTGGCTTCTTTACTTTAGCTTTAATAATAGAGGAATGGCTTCTATCATTAAGTTTTAGTGAAGGGGCATGGCTTCTGTACTTTAGTTAAAGTGGCATGGTTCCTGTATGTTATTTTTAATAGAAGAGGCGTGGCTTCTCAATTTCAGCTAAGGACCTTACTTGTTCCTAAAAAGCCTCTATTTATTGGAATTAAACTGAATTGAGTGAAAGCACCATTTATTTCTTTTCTACAACAACGTAGGATGAATGTAATGAACAATTCACTACACACACATGCAGCGTTTTCTCCGAGCTAATCTGTGTGTGGGTGAAGCATGAATTATAAATGAACAAAGCCAGAAATATCACATTTGGAAAAAATAAATTATATTAAACAGGCGGTCACACATGAGCTATTGGAGATTTGTTCACATTCATCCAGAAGGTGTTCAACAGGGATGGAACTCTACAGCAAGTGATCTTCCACTCCAAACCCTATAAACCACATCTTCATAAAGCTGGAAAATTTCATGCTTATATTTTATATATATATATATATATATATATATATATATATATTAGTTCCAGGTATAGTTCTATAGTTCATGATGCTGGTAATCAGGCTAGTCTGAGGTTTACTGCTACATATAATGGTGCATTAAAAGGTCATTTAAATCTTTTGTTTTAATAAATGATATATTTTATTTTTGTTTTAAAGATCCACAACAGGTCACTTTATCAGAGTTTTTGAACTTCTATACTCCAGTTTTTTAATTTTTTATGCGCTAAGCTGCTAGCATAAAAATCCTTTATTGATCGGTTATATGTGTACTTCCTGGTTTATATAATAAAAGGGACCTCATGTGTTTTTAGTTTATATAAAGCCTGAGTAATTGTGAGCATGTGCAGAAGAGACTGCACAGACTGAGCATTACAGAAAAAGTCTAGTTTAAAAAAAAATATATATATACTGTATATAAAAAAGTAGAAGTGATTTTTTCTTTTTTTTTTGCAGGACTTTTTTTGCTATTGTATTTTAATATCAAAGGATAATAAATGAAAAAGAGATAAAAAAAAAAAAGCTGCATTGTCCTTTATTCCAGTCATGCACCGCGGAATCCCATTAGCGAAGTGCAGAAGCGCATCGCTAACACCAATACATCACACACATATCGAAAATAAAAACAATTAGCCTAATGGAGATTTTCAAGAACAAATGGGTTCCAGCAGGTGATCAATTAGAGCCCAAAAAATGCATTGAGAAGACAGATATCATAACACAAGCGTAAAGAAGGGGACTTAAGGTCATTTATCTCCATGTGAAAGCTCTCTCTCTCTCTCTCTCTCTCTCTCTCTCTCTCTCTCTCTCTCTCTCTCTCTCTCTGATCCATGACTTTACAAACTTTCACGTAATTTTTGCTTTCCTTCATAAACAACATATCTCATATACATTTAGCCACGCCCCCCTCCCCCCCAAAAAATGCACACGACATAATGGTGAAAGTGCATGTGCTCTTCACACAAGCTAAATCTTCCAGTAAACTAGCGACGGGTCGATTCTTTAATGTGATTCAGAAGAATGAGTCGTCTTAAAGAGTGATTCATTTATTTTATCCTGGACACGCATGATCAAAGCAAAACTAAATCTCTGTAGGTTATGTACAGAAAAGAGAACTGTGAGGTTTACCTTTCGACTCTTTCAGTCCGAGCCGTTCGCTCTTTTATCAAGTGACTCCCATAGACGCCATGC